>NC_056735.1:268787997-268870497 GCF_019279795.1 Protopterus annectens | reverse complement strand
AACCTTGTAGCTTCATCACTCCCACATATCACCATCATGTATGTTAACCCTAATCAAAACCCTAACCATTCCCTTGCCCCTCACCCTAAAAGCGTTCCCGAACAGTGCTACTACACAAGAATAAAAGACACAGAACATGCACACAGCACAAAACATGCATAACACTGGATCTGTCCTCTTGTCTAACCCTTACTTTAATCCTCACCCATGAAAAGTTGCATATACACACCAGCTTGCACATCTTCACAACCACCTCTTTTTTATTCAAACATTAATTTTGCTGCACACTACTGCTTGTCTACACTATATAAAACTAAATTCAACCAAAATGTGATCTACATAAATGAACATTCACTCATTTGTGGATTCTCTCTTTTTTACACCCACAAAAAACTGAGTTACACACACACACACACACACACACACACACACACACACACACACACACACACACACACACACACACACACACAGAGACCTTAAAGGGATGGAATATTATTTATTTACAAGCATAAGAACATAGGAAAAATACTAAGCAAGCAATCATAGAGACCATACAATGCCTCGCCATATACTCTACCCAGTCAGAAGTATCTTTTTTTATTTCTTAAGATGTACACACTAGAAACAGACACATGTTCATGCACACTTGAGTGTCCGCGAGCATGCGCATACACAAGCACACACACACACACGCACACACACACACACACACACACACACACACACACACACACACACGATTAATGCTAGTACTGCTAGGATGGATGCTGGACTGCCCCCTCATCTTTCAATACTCTATATTGCTTACTATCTTTGGTACCTAGCAAATTTCACTGAGTATATAAATTCATTTTGTGTGTGTGTGTGTGTGTGTGTGTGTGTGTGTGTGTGTGTGTGTGTGTGTGTGTGTGTGTGTTTATATATATATATATATATATATATATATATATATATATTTGTGTGTGTTTATATATATATATATATATATATTTGTGTGTGTGTGTGTGTGTATGTGTGTGTTCCTGAAATTATTTAAATGATCTAAACAACATATGTTCGACTGTAAAATGATCGAGAGTAAAACATCTCAAAGTAAAAAGATCTACATTGAAAAATGTCTAAACACATCAAGACAAAAGACTTACAAAATTAGGGTTATACTAAGAAAGGGTTTATGCCCTTTCTCTACTATTGTGCAACCTCAAAGTTGGTTTATATAATTAGCAGGTAGTGGGGGGGTGGGGGGGCAGTAAAAACACTGAGAAATGTGATAACATCTAAAACTGTAGAAAAATATTGACAAATATGATAAAGCCAAAAACATTTTTCTCAATGTTGTTGTAAGGGGGGCAAGCCCCACTGCATCCCCCCATGTGGGGAGTTTCAACCCCACATACCCTGCTAATTATATGTACCAACTCTGAGGTTGCACAACAGTGTGGGAAGTGCATATACCCTTTTTTAGTATAACTCCAATTTTAGTCACTGTTTTTCAGGTTAAATATTTTTCAGTTTAGATCTTTTTACTTTTAGATATTTTGCGGTCAATCATTTTACTGTCGATGATATGTGTTTAGATCATTTCAGGTACACCTATATATATATATATATATATATATATATATATATATATATATATATATATATATATATAAATTTAAATACACAGACTAAATGATTTTAAAAAAAATTATATATGCCAACTTTGAGATCACACTACATTTGGGAAAAGACAAGTTCCCAGTCCTTGGTGTACTATGATCTCGCAAAAGCAAATATTGGTGAAATATGAAAAAGTTAATTTTCTATTTTGTTGGTATTTCAAGCAATCAAACAAATGATAGTTTGAGCACTTGACAAGAACCCATATATGAATACCTATCTGTCTAGCTGTTTGTATAGATAGATACAGATCTAGATCTAGATATAGATCAAGATCTAGATCTAGATATAGATATAGATATAGATATGGATTACTGGCTTTTTGGTAAATGTTTGTTTTATTGATAAAATGAAATTAAAGCCTGATTTGGTGAATGAGCGTTTCGCTGAATGCAGATGTGTAAAGTAGGAAGGAAGATTTCTGATAGCAAATGTGGGTTTTCTGTTGGGAGTGTGTGCATGCAATGCATAATAGATTAGAGTTAGAATAAGGGTTAGATAAGAAGATAGATTTGCCTGGGATTCATGAAGAAGTGTGTACATGTCACCCTAAACTTACAGGCTTAGCCATCTTTGAGTGATGAGCAACAGTGCTCATCAAATATGTAAGATGCCAAGCAACCCTACACAACAAGCAACACATGTTTGTGGACAAAACAACGGCTAGTGGCCACATTGAGGTGAAGATAGGCTTGATCATATTGTAAATATAAACAAGCACATGTGGGCAGCACATTACAAGACAAGGGCAGTTTTAAGTATATAATTAAGAGGCAGGGGGACCTGGGAGACCTTAATGAGGAACATGTAGTTTTATAGAAATAGATTAATGTAAAAACAGCCCTCAGGATAACTATTGATAATTACAGAAGTAATCAGGGCTACTCAGAGACACATTCACATGAGTTTAAAAATGAAATGTTGACAAAAGGAAAGAGAGGGGCACAGTAGTAATACACGAGTGACAGTACACAACCATAAATCACAATCAGGCACATTAATGTCAAATAGTAAGTGAATTGTTAAAAATGTTAATTTCACATGCAACAGCTGTATACTGGCCTGTAATAATTTTAAAATCCTCTGCACATATGGCAATACCTCCATTGTGTGGACACTGGCAGAGCCAAGCCACCAGAGGCTAATTCTAGTAAGTTTTGACAAATACAAAGTGACAATAACCACCTCATAACTTGATTACTTAATGGGGTTTGTACACTTGTAATGCATCATTGCACTGCACATGCTCATTAGGAAGTACAGCGATGAATGTATTAACATCATCTACCAACCACAAAACTATAAGAAAGTATCATAAAACAGGTCCACTCACACAGTGTGACTACTTTGCAGCACGATGCACATCGTGAACTGATAATTAAGCCATTCTTGTCTTTAACCACTATATTGTGAATACAATAAAAAGGCATACATAAATGTTTACATTGTCATACAATAAAGAGAATTCATTTTGGGGAAGCAAGCCTGAAAGCATTCTGTGACATAGTAGTTGCACATTGTCAGACCACTACACCTGCCTGAGGTCACATCTCATAGAGATGTACAGCAACCATTGACACCACAGAAGTAATCATATTTGATGTGCCTTGAAGCATACACTTGAAGGGATTCCATCACTACTGTGATAGAATGGTTATGGCTCCCCTAAAATATAGTCTAGGACCTCAGAAAGTTGCAGCCTTATTAGTGTGCCATATATATATACATATAGAGAGAGAGAGAGAGACAGAGAGAGAGATATTGACATATTTGAACACCTGCCTAAGTTCACATATAGATAGAGATATATATATATATATATATATATATATATATATATATATATATATATATAACTATATCTATTCATATATATATATATATATATATATATATATATATATATAGAGAGAGAGAGAGATATTGACATATTTGAACACCTGCCTGTCTAAGTTCACATGCTATAGAAGTCAGTATTAACTACATGGACCACAGGAGAACCCTTACCACAAGGATGACAGAGCACTTATTTGAATCATATGAAATCATCCATGTGTTCAAAGGAATATGCTTTACCTAGAAGGGATGGAAAAATTTTGTGGAAATGTTAGATAAGGCAGTGTTTCATGCCACTACACTCATACTATGTTGGACTTTGCTTGATTTGAACAGCTGCCTAATTCCACAATTTAGAGAATTGTATATTAACCTCATACAACACAGACAAAGTCTTACTTCTAGTGTGAGACAGAACATAGTTTAAGATATGACATCATCACTGTGTTCCAAGGCATATGTGTGACTTAAATGTGAGTGAAAGAGTAGTGTGAGTTCTCTCTGTATGCCAATATCTTGCTTGAGTGGAGGTGTACACACATGTTGGATAATCCAGTCATCCCTGTAACACATTCCCAATATTTAGGGAATTCAAGATTAAAATACCTGCTTACTTAAGCCCACAAGCTAGAGAGCATTACATCAATCTTTGGTAGCACAGGATAAGTGCATTACAAGGGTGAGATAAAAAACATTTGAACAGATTACCTCATCAGTGTTTAGCAAAGCAGATGTCTGGCTACAAGGGACTGAAAGTGATAGCAGAACCCTCTTCTGCTGCAAATCTACAGATCAGATTTGTGGGTGAAGCTATTCCTACCCTGCTCTGCAATCGCACAAGCACTGACACAAGTGATTCCTTGCTGGATATGAACACCTACCTAAGTATGCAATTTAGAGTACATTGTATCAACTGCAAGTGCCACAGAAGAAGACTGACTACAAATGTGAGATATTGCACATCTGAAAGGATTACATCATCAATGTGTTGCAAACCAGGTATTTTGACTAAAAGAATAAACTGATGGGGCAGCTATTTCCTGGTGAAAACATTTCTCCTTAGTGGAAGTGTGCACATCATCCCTACATAGCACAAATTTCACACATGTCAGTGGCTGCTGGATTCGAACACCTACATATCTAAAGACACAATCTAGAGTACATTGCATCAAGTACAAATGCCACAGGAAATCACTGACTACAAGTGTGAGATACTTCATACTTGAAAGAATTACATCATAAGTGTGTTTTAAGGCAGATATTGTGCATCAAATAACTTGTGAAAATGGATGCGTCTTGACAAGCAAACAAAAAAGCAATGTGCTGATCACAAGAAATCCCATACAGCTCAGAAAACTCCTGTATTATGTCATTCATGGACATTGTGGTTGTGTGAATGATATGTAGCTGTTTCACCTTATGGTGTATTGACTGTCTATATGATGGATGATATTCACACCTGTCAAACAGTGTAGTAACAACCAAGCATTCCTGTCTTTTCAGCTCTGGATCACTGTATGCAAATCTACATTAGCTGGTGTGTCATTGTCGATATTTTATAATGTGTATATAATGTGCAATGTAAATTTAAAACTTACATGTAAATCATAACTTGCAATATTGGCATCATTGATGGAATTAATGTTCACTTAACATTAGTGATTGATTTGTTTTTTCTTTATGTCTCTTAGAGGCGTTATGCTTCATATGCAGTTAAGTATTTATATACAAGTTGAATGCCTTTCCAGCACTATTTCTTTAAATAACCTAATTGATTCATTTATTTGATGACTAGATTGTTTAATTGTGAGTATTTTTGTATATAAAGGATGGATTTTTACTTAACTATTGTAACCTGATGAAGCGCGCCATGGTGGTGCGTGAAAGCGCTTGTTTTCTTTTATAATAAATTGTTTTATGTTTATCATGGTGGTTCCTTACAGTTTCTCTACATTACATGTAAATCATATGCAAGTGCAATACTTAATGCCACTCAAAAAGTATGTGTCCAAAAGTCCCTCACTATTATATATCATCTGCAAGTATAATGTGCTGGAGTGCAAACAGAGTTTACAATATGTAGTGTTTACACAGCATGGCAGTGATCTTGAGAATCATGAGCACAACAAACCATTAAAATATACAAAAGTATTACAAGTCACTGACTTTATTTTTGTCAAAACTGCTAACTGAACAGCACTGCTGACAAGCTCATTTGCACAAGAAATCTCAAAGTCTTAGTGCATGTGTAACTATTTTTTGATTTTTTAATATAGAATGAGAAATTGCATTGGTCTATGTGCTTCATGCTAGGCTTTGTACAGATATGAAGTAAAGAAATATTAACAATTCTTATTATGAGCCATTTTAGAATTAATGTGAGTCATGTTAATGTTTTCTGTGTCATCATTTACACATTATACGAATAATACAGGTGCACACTTGTACTGTCTTGGCATTTGCTAACTGTCCACATGTTTAAGGTATGTTGTATTGTTCCTTATGCAACTGTCTTTGTTTTTTATCACATCACTAAGTACTAAAGTCACTATATGATAACATACAATCATATTTTTCAGGAAATGTATAGTAATGCTAAATATTTAATTCTACCACTTTCTAGGTGTCTAGGAATAATTGATGTCCTTACATTCACTGCTGCAGTATTCATCATATATGGGATTCCCTGCAGTGGAAGCCTGAAGTCCGGCCAATCTACCAAAGCCTACCATTGCTTTAAGGTACATTTAACTCCACCCAAATCCTCCTCGCGTAGTGTAAGGCATAAAGGTGATGTTCAGGCATACCGTCCTCAGAACTTCTTTGCCACCAGTCCGAATGATGTTTCTAACCACATTGCCTACATCTGTTTTCCGCCATTTTTACTGCATTTTTGTGATTACTCCTGTTTGCTGAACTCCACCCCATTACAGATAAGTATCTAGTTGGGATTTTGTTCTTTTTCTTGAATTTTTCTGTGCTGTTTGGGTTCAATGTCATCCAGGAAGGGTAAATGCCAGGGTGGGAGACAGATTTCCCATAAAGACCGCCATGATAAGTGCCTTTTTTGACTAGGAGCTTCTCAGGACCATACATCTTGTTTGATTTGTCAGACATTCATCCCAAAAAGCCTTTGTAGTCGGCTTTCTTCCCTTTCATTGTATCTTGGGAACAAGTGTCTTAAGCTTCTTGCTAACGATACAATGGAAGGAACTTCCCACTCCAAGGGTCAGCGATTAGTGAAGAACAAGGTGAAAAAGGTAAGACCTGAATCTTCGACTGTCCATCCTCTGCTGGGTGTTTCTCCTGAGGTTGTTACAAACCCAGAGGCTCACTTGGCTGTGTTGTCAGATTTCTCTGCCACAACCAGCTTGGAGGCAAGTGAGGATCTGGCAGGCAGTACATCCAATGAGGCTTTGAAGGCTTCATTTCAGACATTCAGTGGGAATCACAGTTGATTGTTTCCAAGGGGTCAAGGGAGGCTCTGCAGATTCTTCTTAGGGAAAAAGTTCCTACTGTGGTTGTTGAATGCCATCCTGAGTCAGAGCCTTCTCAGTTTTCTAGGGCAGATGTTCCCTTAAAAAAGAAACAGAAAACTAAACATGTTTCTTCTGCTCCTAGGGATCCATAGAGTGAATGGCAGGCCTTTACTCAAGGGTTATTTAATGCTTTATTGTCATTTAGGCATCCTCAAAGGGTTTTGGTTCCTGCTCTTCCTTGGTCCTTTCCTCCTCTTAAAAGGCCCAGAGAACTGAATTCTTCTGATGAAGAGTTGAATTCTGATGAAGAATCCCTTACTTATTCTACTCAGATTCTTTCTCCTATGGACTATGGGTCAGAAGAGGAGGAGTCTAATAGTCCTGATACTCCTTCTGAGAAAATTTTCTTTGGGAGTACACTCTCTAGGATGGTAGAATTTTTAAATGGGATTGTGCTCAGGTCTCTGATATCCATAAGAGGTACTACGAGTTATTTCAGAGGGAATCTCCTAAACCCTCTGTTCAAGCAGACAAAAACAATCTTTGACTGTGAATATTAACATTACAGTTTGCTTATAGATCTAATCCCTGCAAACCTCTGCATGGCTGATGCAATAGCTATAGTACTTCATGAATCGTTGGGACATATAGAAAACAAGAATTGCTATCTCAGAATGCTGTTTATCGATTTTAGTTCTGCCTTTAACACTGTCATCCCCCAAAATCTGATATCAAAGCTGATCCAGCTGGGCATCAACACCCCCCTATGTAACTGGATATTGGACTTTCTCATCAACAGACCCCAAAACGTATGTGTGGGATATAACAGTTCAGCCAGTATTACACTGAGCATGGGTGACCCTCAGGGCTGCATCCTGAGTCCTCTGCTGTCCACCTTGTTGATGCACAACTGCATGGCCAAGCATGAATCCAAAAAACTCACCAAGGTTGCGGATTATATCACTGTCGTAGGTCTTGTCAGAAATGATGAGGTGTAGGTGTTGTCAGAAATGATGAGGAAACAGCCTACAGGAATGAGGTGGAGCATCTGATAGGCTGGTGCAACAGCAACAATCTGGCCTTAAATGGAAGCAAGACCAAAGAATTAATATTGGACTTCAGGAGGACTCTGGAGGTACATCATCCTCTGGAAGTTAAAGGGGTGGCAGTGGAAAGATTCAAAAACACCAAGTTCCTGGGGGGTGCACATCTCAGATGACCTATCAGTCCATCCTCAAAACCTTCTACAGGGGGGCCATTGAGAGCATCCTCTCAAATAACATCATAGTTTGGTATGGTAACTGCAAAGCATCTGATTGCAAGGCTCTCCTGAGGGTAGTGAGGACAGAAGAAAAAAGTCATTGGTTCCTCGCTCCCATCCATGGATGATCTGTGTGGGAAGGGTTAGGAAGATAATCAACGATCCCACTCACCCTGCCCATGGCAGGTATTTTCACCTTTCTTCAGGCAGGCGGTATCACAGCTTATACTGCAAAACATCTAGACTGAACAGGAGCTTCTTCCCTCTATCCATAAGGCTGCTGAACTTGAATGCCAGGCATGACAGTGAATAATTAGATCAATATCCCAATTGCTGTGAAGTATCATCTTTAGTAATTACTCTGGCCAATTGTTTCAATAACTAGTACAGTTAGCCTAATTTCCTATGCTAGTACTTCCTGAATGTGCAATAGTCAGGAGTGAGTCACCACTCCATGTATGTGCAATATGAACATCAGAATATATCATACTACAACTGATAAACTGCAATATTCTAGCCAGTCACAATGTGAAGTCATTGTCTTTGCAATACCTACTAGTATAATATCGTCTAATGTCTTCCTGTCCAATTGTGGTAATTTATTGTTGTTAATATTCTAATTATTACTGTATGTGCATTAGTCTCATTGTCATTAAAACTATGTGTTCATTGTCTTTCATGGGGACCAAAGCAATGTAATTTTGTTCAGCTTGCACTGCTGTGTATATCTGATTGACAATAAAGTTTACTTTGACTTTGATTTTGAAAATATCCAAAGCTGGATTCAAATCCTGAAGTATCTGTACTGTAACTCAGATGCTACTGCATTAACTTCTTAAGCAACAGAAAACATTACATAATAGGTATATTGTTTGCACTAAGTATTGTCCAAAGTGCTAAGTGAATCACCACGAATTGAATTTGTGCTACTGATGGCATGCCAAATTAAATTTTTGTGTTTTTTTTTCCTTGAAAAGTTGACTGTCATTCAGTGATAGTCAAGAATGACAGCTAACTAAATATATCATATCTAAGATCTATATTACAACGGCATTTCATAATAGTATTTGATCATCAAGATTTTGTCTGATTGTTATACAGTACCATACCTGTCAACTGTAATGAATTCCTTGAAATTTTCTGGTTTTGAGGCTAAATTAATGGGGTGCCATGAATTCCAGAGTGTTCCCTTCAAATCACAATTTTTTTCTTTATATACAGTTTTTTTGATAATGCTGATGTCATTGCGCATTGCTAGCATATTCGGCAATGCCAACAATGTGCAGGGGTGTGGGTGATTATGTCAGTGTCGTGAGACCATGCCCAACCCCTGAATGCCTGTAAGAGAGTTTTAAAACAAAAGTTGTTTATGGCCGCAGGCCTGCCCATGACTGGCAGCAGCAAATGAAAGAGGATGAATCTGACGATCCGATGAGTCGCACATCAGACAAAGCCACGATGGCTCTTAACTAAGGAATGTTAATGTCTGCAGCAGTATTCCATTGAAAAAGTTGGTTATGCTAATGTTTGAGGCAGTACGCCTGCAGCAGTAGCATTCCTCTGCTTTGGTAAGTAATAACTACTGAAAAAAATCTGAACACTATCTAGACAGCTTTCCTTTTGCAGTTTAAATATGGAAAACTATAGTTGACATAGACGTCCTGTATCAACATGGGTTCATTTTACAAGTAGGTTTTTTCTTATGTTTACCTTTTTGGTTACAACTATAAATGAAGAAATATTTCAAAGAGATTTATAAGTAATGAATAAATAGCAGGTTAACTTCTACAAAGTGAATTTGGTTGAGATATTGTATCTTTTTTCCTGCCTTGTATGTATAAACTGCTATGAAATTAGATGTATTTGTATTAAGTACAAGATGTACATAACATGAATGTATATTGTAAATGAATGCCTGTTTTCAAAGCTGTTCAATTTTCTTTCAAGTTAATCAAGCTTTAAGTATTTATATCTTCTTTTAGCTGTTGCACACAGTAGTTGTCATGCTTTTTTTTCTATTTAGTACTTTGAGATGCATTTTGGAACTTGCATATCAATATATTAATAGATAATGAGATTCTTGGTGTGGTTTTCACCTTTTATCACTCAGTGAAAACTTGAGCTCGGGTGCCTTTGTCTGCCTTGATTATTTTAACATATGTATAGTACCATGCGGGTAGTGCGGTAATACCCTTTCCGTTGTTAATGAAAATGGACTGAACAAGATATCCACACATACCTCTCAATTTCTCAGAGCAAGAAATCTGGACAAAGCCAAAAATAATGGTGGGACAAAGGCCCAAAAATAGAGGCAGATTTTAAATATTGCTCCTGTAAACTCAGATAGTTGCTTGAATAACAGCTTTTTAAATTATTATATATTTTCCGAGAGATATAATGTCTGAAATTCAAATGTCTGACATTATTTATTGTTATTTAGTGACTTAAATCTTCATGTTGGTATCCCACAATTCCATTGGAGTGGGTGTGGTTTCGTGATTTTGTATGCAAATTTGATGTTAATCAGCACCCCAAATTCTGGCCAGTTGTACCTACTTTTCATGGGTCTTTATCCAGATTTATGATGTTTCCAGGTTATTTATTATTTTATTTATTTATTTATCTCACATTTGCTAACCGGGTAGGTAGAGAGGGATGTGCAGTACCAATAATCCCTTAAATAGTCTGTTTGTATACTTTATTCAGGTACAAAAAGAAAAAAAAAAAGAAAAATACCATCACAATGATATTCTGAAATTACCCACTTCCTCTGTCACTGCCAATATAGCCAGGCAACTAAATCTACCCTGGCCATGTCAGCCCCAATTTTACCAGTTTAATTGCTCTATCAATTGTCCATAACCTCTGTAATTTTGGTATAAGCTAGTCCTTTTGTTTGGGTTGCTGGGGTTAAGAAGCATACTCCTCGGTGTATTCTGTAAGTGGGAACATGACAGCATCACACACTTACACATATTGTAGAGATGTTATCCTAGCTACTGCACCAAACAATCTGGGGGAGCTGTTCTAGCTACCCCCACTGCTTCATGGGCCATCCCCTTATCTTTTAATATGCCAGAGGTTTTCCATTATGGTTTTGACTCATAGCTCAGAGTACTTTAAACATGAAATGTTTAGGAGGCATCTGCCCCTCCCCCACCTTGCATGTACCAGAATTGGAAACCTGCATCCTATTAAACCAGTCATCTGCCCATGTGGAATGGTCGCCCTGTTTATGTCATCAAAATTATGTGGAAAGAAAACTCCAAAAATAAAGAAACAACCAAATACTAAGAAATGTAAAAAGAATCCAGGACACCTTATAGAGGCAATACAGTCTTTATATCAAAACCACAATTACAGATATGAGCGCTTTCGTCTACAAACTAGATTTCATCAGATAAAAACATACACATCAGCTACCCATTGCTTAAATAGCATTTCCCCTATATGTTGACCAATTAACATTTAAAGGGAACACATTTAGAAATTCACATATACTAGTCATTCCTTTATGCAATTCCCAAAATACAATTCCTAAGATAACACTCAGCAGTGTATTAAAACAAATACTTTTTTCATCATATGGTAAAAATTCTTGTTAGAACTACAACAATATATTTGCATAGATGTGCCAAGTTCATTCCCCCTAAAATGTAAAATTATTATTAACATAACTTTTGTCAAAATGTTTGTTAAAAACATCAATACATCCCATATATTTATTTCACAACAAACAAGTTGTTAGATAAATATAATTTTTCTTAACACAAAGTTAACCTTTTTTGTGTGTATAATATAAAACATGAACAAGACCATTCAGATATTTTCTGCCTTGGATATTAAAACAGGCTTAATGGTTACATATTTGTTTAATCCAGGTGTAATAAAGGATTTTAATCTCAGCTGCCATTTCAATTCTTTGCCCAACAGGGCATTTTTGATGTCTCCACCCTTAAAATTGTTTTCTGTGATAGAATCTATAATATCAAATTTAAAACCATTATATGAAAGGCATACCAAAGAATGCTTGTATAAGGCACTCGTCTCTTTCCCTGTTCTTATGTCATATAGGTGCTCATACATTCTATCTTTTAGTGCCCTCTCAGTTTTTCCTATATAGAATGGATGGCATCCATCACATTTAGCCATGTATACTATCATCCTAGTTTTACAATTTCCCTTACGAAATCTGACCACGCTGTTTAAGCCATTATTTAGTCTGATCCGTGTTTCTCTAAAGATCATACTACATAAACTACAATTACCACAAGAAATGGTAGCTTTAGAAGAATTTTTATGACTTTCTCCTTGCTCGAATATTCTTTTGAAATTTTTTCCAGTTTTATACGTAAAATAAGGTTTGGACCCTACTACCCTATATACCTCCTTATTTATTTTCAGTGTGTTCCAGTTGTTTCTAATTATATTTGTAAATGATTCAGAAAACATGTTGTATTATAAAACACAAGCTCCATAGAAATTTTTACCTTCCTTTCCTCTTTTTGTTACCTTAGATAGTGTTTTTCCCAATAGTGCCACATATTTACTTCCCCAACTTTCATACACTTCATTTAATGTTTCAATGACCATTTCCGCAGGATACCCCCTTTCCAAAAATTTTTTACCCAAAAATATAAACTCATGAATCAAGTCATCGAAGTCAGAAGTCATTCTGGCTACTCTGACAGCTTGACCTTTGATGAGACTTCTCTTTTGCACCTGATGGTGATGACTAGTATAGTGCAAGTAGCTATTGCACCTTGTCCTTGCGGTATATTTTTGATCTGAAACCATTAGGTGTTTTTATAATAGTAGTGTCTAAATAATTTATACTATTTCCATTCCATGTATGTGTAAAAATAAGAAATGAGGTGCTGTTGGTTGTTTTTTTATTTTTTGAGTTTTGAGTACACAGTGCTTAGTATCCAGTTGTCTGCCTTTAGAGGTAAAAGTACTGTAATTTATTCCATCGTTGCTACCCAGTATGGAGGATTTATCCACTGATTCTACCACTTTACTCAATGAAGATAATTATAATTTTGACAGGGCGGTCAGAACAGAGCGAGAAGTAATGAAAGTCCGGGAGGAAGTGGCTTCATTAAAAGGAGATTTAACCAGGCGCATTAAACTTTTGAGCCAAAATGAACCAGGAGGTTGTGTCCTCACCAAAGAATTTACATCCTTGGCAGTTTTGAAACTTTCAGCAGCGATGGTGAAGTCATCTCCATGCTCGAAAGGTATGAGTGCAAGTAATGGTGGACTTTTGACGGTCACAGGCGCTGCAAAAGAAAGTTTTCTTCAACAGGGTCAGGGACTGATAGGACATTGCCACTACTCCTGTTCTCGGACTATGTTGGAAAACAAAGGGCAAGCTTGTGGTCAAACAAGCTCTGATAACAGAGGTGCTGTTTTGTTAGCTCAAAAGCCTGTTTCTGATAGTCATGATTCAGTTAATGCAATTAAAAGTACGGAAACAAACGGAAAGCACTATGGTGCAGGTTTTGTTCCTCCTTTATGTTTTAAAGACGTGATGGATAGAAAATATGATTTTAACATTGATTCTAATGGTAGTTTTGTTCACCACAATGACATTTCTAAAGGGGAAAGCTATAAAGAAGCGCCAACATTGAAAGAGATGATTTTTTTGCTGGAAAATAAACTTTTTAAACTGAAATGTTTGCAAATTGACAATGGTTATTTAAAATGCTGTTTGAATCACAAAATTATACCACAAGGACTTAGATTTTTTAAATACCCATTTGGTATAATATATACTGAAGCAGTAATTGATGACTTTCATGGTTACTGTAATGAATGTGGTATGGGTTTGGTGTCAAGATTGATTAAATGCAATGAAGCAGTTTTATCAAAACTAGTGCCTTTTTTAGGCAAGGCTCAAAAGACAAACCCACCTCCATAGGTATCACAAGGGATAAGAAACTAAGAGTAATGTTACTCAACGCCAGAAGTCTAAACCTCAAGATGCACACACTCGAAACTCTCCTTAGCATGGAGAACATCGATATCTGTGCAGTAACAGAAACCTGGTTCAAGGCTCCCGAGAGCACCCCAGCACTACCAGGTTATACCTCATACCATGCTTTTCGGCCCCAAAACTTGGACCGAACCACAAAAGGAGGGGGAGTATCAATATTCGTCAAAGATACCCACACCTCCAGGTTGGTGGCACAGCACGAAGCATCAGAGACTTTCCATGTGCAACTAACAGTGGGTAAAACTGCCTTCCAGTTTATAGCTTGCTACAGACCACCCTCCCAAACCCAGGAACCCCACTCGGCCTTCCTGAGAACACTGGAAAATATGAAGGTCTCTCCAAACACCATTATATTGGGTGACTTCAACTACCCAAACATAGACTGGGAGCATTACTCTAGCTCCAACACCTTAGCCCAAAAGTTCCTAGAATTTATAAACTCAAATGCTATGGAACAACTTGTTACCACTCCCACAAGAGGGGAAAACATACTGGACCTGATCATCACCAACATGGGGACTCTATGCTCCAGACCAAAAGTGTATCCCTCACTGGTAAGATCAGACCATAAACTAATCTCACTGGATATTCACATCCCGACCCCACCCCCTGCCCAGAAAACCACAGTGAAAAACTTCTCTAAAGCAAATTTCACACTCCTCAAAACCGAGGTGGAATCCTTCAAAGCCCCCGGGCTTGTGGAAAATATGGCACAGACTGCAGAATCCTTTATAAACGCATTCTATGAACACCTTCAGGAATGCATGGATCATGCAATCCCAAATAAAACCAAGACCCAATCCTCCAAAGGCAGACGTCCTGTCTGGTGGACTCCAGCCATAAACAAACTATACAATAGAAGGAGGAAGCTACTACATGATAGAGCAAAATCCCAAAAAGGGAAGGCATCTCTGATCAGTATTAGCAAAAAACTATGGGCACTCATAATATCGTCTAAGGCCAGCTTCGAGACAAAAATTGCACAGGACACTAAGGATAATCACAAGGCTTTCTTTAGTTATGTTAGGAACCTGGGTGGGAATTCCCAGATATGCTCAGAATTAGTCCAAAATGACAACAATACACCGAACCCACAGACATTGCCAACATCCTAGCTGACAGGTTCAGCGCAAACTCCCCCCCCACCAAAAGGGCAAATATTTATCCCAGCAGAGTGTTACCCCCCTGACATCTCAGATGCTCAGGTAAGAGCCGCCCTCTCCAAATCAAAAAGCACAGCATCAATGGGACCAGACGGTGTCCCGGGCTGTGTCCTACATGAACTCCAAGAAGAGCTAAACCCAAACATAAAACTACTGTTCAGTCTCAGCCTTACTGCAGGATATGTACCCAAAGAGTGGCGTACAGCAACAGTGGTCCCTCTCTACAAAGGTGGTGACTTAACGGATCCTGGAAACTATTGCCCCATAAGCCTGACTAGCTTGGTCTGCAAAGCTATGGAAAGGACCATCATGGACCTCATAAATAAAGATATTGGGGACCTACAGACACTGGATCCTACCCAGTTTGGCTTTGTTAAGGGCAGGTCCTGCCTCTTAAACCTGGTTGATTTCTTTGAAACAGTCACCAAGGCCATTGACGAGGGGAAGGTGGTCCACACAGCCTACCTGGACCTCGCAAAAGCCTTCGATACAATACACCACTCAGGCTTTATAGATAAGCTCACCAGCTTAAATATAAACCCCTATGTCACTAGATGGGTTGCAAACTGGCTCAAGGACAGAACCCACATGGTTAGAATTGCTGGAGCCATGTCAGACTCCAAACCAGTTACAAGTGACGTCCCACAAGGCTCAGTCCTGGGACCTATCTTGTTCGGTATATATTTCTCGGAGGTACAGGCCAACATGGAAGGACTGTGGCTGACCAAGTTCGCAGATGACTGCAAACTGGGCGCCATAATCAACTCTCCAGCTGACACAAGCATCCTCCAAAAGGGCCTCATAGAAACAGACAACTGGTGCCAGAGCCATGGCCTCAAGCTAAACGCCAAAAAGTGTATAGTCATCCCCTATGGCAAAAATAAAGTGCCCACAAATTACCACATAGGTGGTAATCCATTAAGTACAGAAGAAGTAATTAGGGACCTGGGGACCAAGTTGATAGCAATCTCTCATTTGACAACCACATGGCCAAAGTGGTTAGAAAAACATTTTATATAGCCCACCTAATCATGAAGGGATTCACATCTAGATCAGGGGAGGTCATCGTACCTCTTTACTCATCCCTCATCAGGCCCATAATTGAGTACAATGCCCCTTTTGGGATGTACTTTACCAGACACCTGCAGCAACTGGAAAGACCCCAAAAGTACCTCACCAAGAGGATCAAAGGGCTCAAACAGATGCCATATGCTGCCCGGTTAAAGAAACTCCAGCTCTACTCAGTGGCATACTGCCTGCTCAGAGGCAATCTGTGCCTAACATATAAAGCCATGTCCAACCCGGAATTAATGGACATGCTGCACCTCAGAAAATCCAAATCCCATTGAGCTACGTGCTCGAGAGACTTGAACCTCAGCACTGAAATAAATAGGACATGCTGGAGGGGCAGATTCATAACCCAGAGGCTCCCTTCACTCTGGAATAAAATCCCAGTCCAGGTTAGGCAGAGTCCCTCATTGACTCTCTTCAAGAGGAATCTTGATGAGTGGATGGGAGATTATAGGTTTACCCCGGGAATCACTTCTGTGTCACTGTTAGACAGAGACACAGTATACTAACCTCAAAAAAGTGCATAGCAAAATTAATTTAAAATGGGTGGCAAAAGCCAAACACACTCTGGCTAGGCTTATAAATGCCCTAGGGCAGATAGCCTAGCATGAACTTATGAACATATGAACCTAAAACTTACTGTTGAAATAAACAGACTTAACACTGACATCATTAATGATCTCTTGTTCCCAGAATATGAAGAGTTATACAACAGGTTGTTGGTTAAAATAGATAAAAGGACTTTAAATATTTATAATAGAAAACAGAAAAAATATGCAAGGGACAAACAGCAATATGAGACAGGTAAGGCTTATCCAGGTCCATATAGAAATTATAATAAAGTTGTTAGCAAAACACATTCTACACAGAATAAAAGGGTTGTTGGGGGGAATCAATATGTAGAAAACAGAATATCTTCAAATGGAGGAGATTTACCAGGAGACCTAGATACACACAGGCCTCTAGATGAGTTAGATTCCTTTCCTGAACACAGTGAAAATTTTTTAGTACCAAGAAGGTCAGAGCGGTTAGCAAACAAAATCAGGTATCCTTCAGACCCAGGTCAAGCACCCGATACCTATGGGACGAACTATGGGTGGACGAAAGTAACGAGGAAGGGGAAATAAAAACGATAGATGGTACGGGAGGTATTCTCAGTGAGTATAAGGGTTTCAAAATGTTTAATTATACTACAATTACTTTGACTAAAGAACATTTTACGCTTTTTGCTAAAGGTTTCAAATTTGTGAAATCAAACTATGGTGATGTAGCTGACCTTTTAATAGATCTTAAGTTATACCTTAGAAAGCTAAATTTAAACATTTTGTTTAACAACAATGGTAATAGTAACAACAACAATAATACTAATAATAATATTAATAATAACACAAATGATGATAACAGTAATATGTTCACAGAATTAGTGAGAAGCAGCACATACAACCCACCCCTGCACCCTGTTTTGTTAATGTTTGAAAAAATTGTTACAGAGGAGATTTATGAAGAATATGCTAGTAACAAGTGGAAGGCAGGACATTCTAATTTGACGACTGATGAAATGGACTTATTAGAAGATTTGGTAGTCCAGGGTGGTTGCCGCATTATGAAACCAGACAAGGGGGGTGGGGTTGTATTGTTTGGTGTAGCGGAGTACAATAATGCAATAATGAATATTCTGTTGGATATCACCACATATTCACCAGTTTCAGAAAATCAGATTAGTATAGCATACAGGAGAATAGATTCTTTGCTGGAGTAATATTTGTTGGATAATAGGATAAATGGTAAAACTTACAATTATTTAAGACAGAAGTATCCTGCTATACCATGCTTCTTTGGTGTACCAAAAATTCATAAATCTATCAGAGAACCACCTTTTAGACCTATAGTGTCAGCTAAAAATTCTAAGACTCACCCTCTTGCAGTGTTTGTGGACAATTATACAAAAGAAATTGTGGTTAAAACTTCTCATCTCATAAAAGATACATGGGAATTTTTAAGTAAATTAACTAAAGATACATGGACAGAGAGTTGTAGCTTTCTGACCATAGACATCAAAGATCCTTTTACCAGCATTCCTAGGTTAGAAGGACATGAGTATTTTGGAGAAAGTCTTTATAAGTACTCCACTCTTCCCAAAGATAAGATCTTGTTAATTTTGGAACTTATGGAAGTGATATTAGATAACAATTACATCAGCTTCCAGGAGGAATATTACCAACAAATGAGTGGTGTGGCTATGGGGGCAGCTTGCGCCCCAGTTTATGCCAATTTAGTCCTACTTGAATGGGGAAACAGGTATATATTTCACAGTCACTTCTACAAGTACATAAGGCTTTACTTAAGGTTCCTTGACGATATTTTTATATTATGGGACGGAACTCAGGACATGTTAGGACAATTCATGGATTACATCAACAACAACACCTCATTTCTTATTTTTACACATACATGGAATGCAAATAGTATACATTATTTAGACACTACTATTATAAAAACACCTAATGGTTTCAGATCAAAAATATACCGCAAGGACACTTGGTGCAATAGCTACTTGCACTATACTAGTCATCACCCTCAGGTGCAAAAGAGAAGTCTCATCAAAGGTCAAGCTGTCAGAGTAGCCAGAATGACTTCTGACTTCGATGACTTGATTCATGAGTTTATATTTTTAGGTAAAACATTTTTGGAAAGGGGGTATCCTGCGGAAATGGTCACTGAAACATTAAATGAAGTGTATGAAGGTTGGGGAAGTAAATATGTGGCACTATTGGGAAAAACACTATCTAAGGTAACAAAAAGAGGAAAGGAAGGTAAAAATTTCTGTGGAGCTTGTGTTTTGGAATACAACATGTTTTCTGAATCATTTACCAATATAATTAGAAACAATTGGAACACACTGAAAATAAATAAGGAGGTATATGGGGTTGTAGGGTCCAAACCTTATTTTACGTATAAAACTGGAAAGAATTTCAAAAGAATATTTGAGCAAGGAGAGAGTCATAAAAATTCTTCTAAAGCTACCATTTCTTGTGGTAATTGTAGTTTATGTAGTATGATCTTCAGAGAAACATGGATCAGACTAATAAGGTCAAGCTGTCAGAGTAGCCAGAATGACTTCTGACTTCGATGACTTGATTCATGAGTTTATATTTTTAGGTAAAAAATCTGACAGATTTCGTAAGGGAAATTGTAAAACTAGGATGATAGTATACATGGCTAAATGTGATGGATGCCATCCATTCTATATAGGAAAAACTGAGAGGGCACTAAAAGATAGAATGTATGAGCACCTATATGACATAAGAACAGGGAAAGAGACGAGTGCCTTATACAAGCATTCTTTGGTATGCCCTTCATATAATGGTTTTAAATTTGGTATTATAGATTCTATCATAGAAAACAATTTTAAGGGTGGAGACATCAAAAATGCCCTGTTGGGCAAAGAATTGAAATGGCAGCTGAGATTAAAATCCTTTATTACACCTAGATTAAATGAATATGTTCATTAAGCCTGTTTTAATATCCAAGGCAGAAAATATCTGAATGGTCTTGTTCATGTTTTATATTACACACACAAAAAAGGTTAACTTTGTGTTGAGAAAAATTATATTTATCTAACAACTTGTTTGTTGTGAAATAAATATATGGGATGTATTGACGTCTTTAACAAACATTTTGACAAAAGTTATGTTAATGATAATTTTACATTTTAGAGGGAATGAACTTGGCACATCTATGCAAATATATTTTTGTAGTTCTAACAAGAATTTTTACCATATGATGAAAAAAGTATTTGTTTTAATACAATGCTGAGTGTTATCTTAGGAATTGTATTTTGGGAATTGCATAAAGGAATGACTAGTATATGTGAATTTCTAAATGTGTTCCCTTTAAATGTTAATTTGTCAACATATAGGGGAAATGCTATTTAAGCAATGGGTAGCTGATGTGTATGTTTTTATCTGATGAAGTCTAGTTTGTAGACGAAAGCGCTCATATCTGTAATTGTGGTTTTGATATAAAGACTGTATTGCCTCTATAAGGTGGCCTGGATTCTTTTTATGTGGAAAGAACCCAAGCCAACCTAAACATCAAGTCAAGTAACCACATGGTCAGACCTGTCCCCTGTCCATATCCAATCCCATTCTGATCTTGTTGGACAGGAAAAATACCTACACCCTTCTTTGTAACTTGACTTACCTGTGCTTTACTTGCTGGAAGGCAAGGACTACAAGCCATCTTTGTCTACTCCATAAGCAAGTTTGTCCTGCAATACCCTACATTAATAAATGCACCCAGTTGTCATCCCACTAAAAATCATCATATCCAACTTTGATAATTCGATGTATGTATACCTACTACACCAAACAATCCAGTGGTGGCACCCTACTCACACCCACTGGTAGGAAAAGCATTCTGTCCTTTTTTGCATTATACCCTATTATTTAATGTCATGATTTTGACTTATATTCTAGAGCATCTTAAACTTGGAATGTTTAGGAGGTGCCTAAACCCTTTGCAGGTCACGGAATTGGAAGGTTGCACTATACTCAGTTACCCTTCTGCTCACTAGTCCGTATTCTGTTAGAACTGCAATCTGTTCCTCGCTACTTCCCTTTATCTTGCTCCAATATTGCTCCTTTTCCCTTTTTGTCCCTTTTTTTAAATTAAGCTATCATAACACTAAACTGAGAAGACTTTCTATTCCTAAGTTTGTGAATCTCAATTGGCTGAGTCAACTAACAATTCTTGAATTCCTGAAGCAGAAACCAAATTAATTATTTGAACTAATCCAACTCAGTCTCTTGTAAATGTACCAAAGGTGGCCTATAGCAAATGGGTCCTTATCCTTGAAGTCCTAGAGGTGAGGGAAAATGTGTCTTACCATTTCAGCCTCCATGGATATAATTTTATTAATATAGTTGCAAACCTGTTCAACTGCCTTTTGTATAAAAGCTACTCTCCATATCAAACAAGTTATGTCCTTTATCATTTAGTTTACACTGCTGGAAACAAAGCTTTTAAATAGTAGATACTTTTCAACATTAACTGAGCCAAAATTCTTTTGACCATCGAGCATATATCATCACCATCTGAATCAATAATAATGTATTGTACATTTTTAATGTTGCTTTACAAATGATATATCACCAGCATCAGTTGGTTTCAGTGTATCCCAATCTGCCCTACCATATCAATCTGAATTCTTTTATCTCTAAACAGTAGTGTGCTCTACCTGGTTTCTGAATTTTCCTTTTCCAAGTTCAACAAAATGCAAGAATGAACAGCACATAGTAACTAGACAATGCCATTTGCATATTTTCCTTTCTTTTTCTTTTTCTTTTGACTAATTTCCTTTGCAGCCCAACTAAGATGGATTTAATTCACACAAGGTGTTGAACTAACCAATTGTAAAATACTGTTCCATTAAATTGTAGAACATCATCAGATATAATGTTTTATGAATCTTGCATGCATGCCTCTAATCAGCTGTGCTGGCCACTCCCTTGCCCTGCTATGATTATAAGATTAACAGGGTACTTAGCTACAAAACATAGTCAAAAATATTAGTCTACTCCACTGATTGCACTGTATCTCAGTCCTGAGTTACACTAGAATACACTGCCTTTGTCATTACATGGACTTTACTCCTCACCTTGTGTGCAGTAACAAAAATATTATCTTGCCTGGTGAAATATTTTTTGTTTGCTTCTGGTAATACAATAAAAAAAAATTTCTGGATCTGAGCTACATTCCACCTGCCTGAGCAGTATCTGTGTGCTCTGATGTCATAGAAAATGAGCATAATCAACTTGGAAGCCCAGCACTTTCCATTGGCCATGTAAGCCTATTCCTGGAAACTATCAATATAGGGTTTATAGCTCCGAAGTGGTCTGATTTTCTATTATTTGTTTTGTTTGTTTGTTTGCTTGCTTGCTATGTTTGGACAACAAATCTGAATAATCAATTATAAGTCATAGTTAAGTTGTGCTTTTATATACAGAGGTAAGAGAACAGCTTGCATATTGATTTCTGAGTACTAGCTCACAATTCCCAGTAATGCTTTCCATTTTTTTCTGCAATAACATTTTAAATGCTGGAAAACATAACTTTCTGCGACAAAGAAATTGTGATTTTGCTTCTTATGTTATAAAAGGAAAATATAGTTAAGATTTTATGAATTATATATTAGCTCCCTGTTTAAAAGAATGAAAATGTGCATATTGTGAATTGACTGTGAAGACATTTGGATTACAGAGGTTGGGAAATCATAACAACAAAATAACAGCTTGAATGCCAAAATGTCGGCTGCCCTTAGATGTTTCTAAAAATACAACCAGAACAAATTTCAGCAACTTTCATATACATACTGTCTCAGTAGAGTGTGCTTCTTCTGAGGTGGTACGCAATCTTTGATTGCCTTGAGGTTACAAATACAATGGCCACAGTAATGTACTTCAGCTAATTGCTGTCAGAGACATACACTGACCCCCTGACAAGTCATTTCAATGATTATTTAACAGTGATCATTTCACCACCCATTAGTTTCACAAACAGCTTCCCTTGCCAAAAACAGATCCACATTCTGTACACTTGTGATGTCTAATAAAATGAAAGACATAGCCACAGAAACACAGTTCAGCTTATTACTTTCAGACGAATCAACTTTATTCTGTCAAAATCTGAAAACCCCGAATACAAATAGCGCGACACATAAAGAGTGAACCACGAATACGTCGAACATACTAAACTGCGAAATTTCAAACCTCGAACCGTCATAGTCGGCCAACCCACCACCCGTAACACACTACCTACCGAAACACAATAAAAACAACACATACATACACTAACAAAAACCCTACTTCTAACCCTAAATTAAAGCACCAAAACTCTACTACTAACCCTACACTAAACCCCACATACACAACTATCTATGCACTATCCTTAACCCCTCCCTAATCCTAAGATCCGTAACTACCGCACACTTCCCCCACGTAGCTATACCCAAACAAACTAAATATTCCACACACATACACTTAACAAAACCCTACACTAAACTTTACATACATTACTTACACAAAACCTTACATACACTACCTACCTATGCACTTACCTTAACCCCTCCCTAACCCTAAGGTCCGTAACTATCGCACACTTACCTTACAGAGCTACACCGCAGATGGGCCAACTATGCAAATTCGATATTTCCAAATTCACGGTTTTGTTCATTTGCCGTATTCGCGGTTCACTCTTTACGTGTCGCGCTATCTGTATTCGGGTTTTTGGCTTTTCAGTAGCCCCCTTTCAGACACGTATGTACACTGCCACAGCAAGCTATATCAATGGTCAGTCAACATTGTCATGTAACTATTTTGAGCTTTCACAGATAGCTTGACTCCTCAGTATCTACTTTTAAAAGATAACTATCTTCTCAGTACAGCTCTGAGATTTTATTGCTAGAAAAGGGAAACAAATGACCACAGTAATGCATTTCAACTTGATGAACATAGACAAATATACTGTCCCACTGTCAGGCCATATTGATAAACATTCAGAAGACAGTATAACTGCTGTGTTATTTCATATGCAACCCACCTCACTACTCCTCCATAGAATGGATTGTCATCATCTGTGTATTCCTCAACTATTAGATTATAAGGAAAGTAAAATAAAAGTGAAATATAGTTAATATATTTCAGCTTGCTTCTAGAGCACCCCACCAACATGCTGATCATAATACAATTAAAAAATGAATGGACTGTTGCTTCTGTGAGCAGTTCATTCTGTTATCATTGCTCACAGATAGCATCTGGTTACCTTCCAGGAATAGGGAAAAACTTACCTGAAAATGTCTAAACATTAGTCATAGCCTTACAAATCAACTAATTTCCACTTCAATGATGTACTTGATGATGCAATGTCAGTAGGCTCTGGTGTTCCTTTCTGATCCATCATGAGGTTGTTGAAGTAAAAAAGGAGTTTGTGGATAGTGACTTTTGCAGTGATATTTTTATAACTGTTATGCCACTGCTGATAATTAAACATATGTGAGCTAATAATTAAACCATAACCGATGACACAATATCAGGTAATTCTAATTTTCATAATGTAAAAGAACTTTGAATAATTTCTCTTAGTCCAATAGTATGACACATGATGGTCAAAGACCATGTTGTTGTCTACATCCCAAAAAATAACCAAAGATGGCAGCACTTCATCTGGCAGTGGCCTCTCTGGCTCCCATTTTGCACTTTTACTTTCATTTTGTTTACTTTTGGTTCTGTTGATTGGCTGCTCCATTTTTTGTTTGGTCAAGTGTGCTGGCATCTGCAGCCATGGTGTCTGTAATGTTTGTGATATGTGGAGTGCTTAAATGTAAGGTTTTATTTTTTGCTCCTTGAAATAGAATGCATGGAAGTTGGGCCTTCAGTGGTGAGTCAGGGCTGGATGCAGAAGCAAAGGTTGAAACCTTGTCTGATGGTGAGCTTTGTTGATTGGACTGTTCCTGTAAATCTGAGTGAACCAAAATGGATTTTGGGACACTGTTGATGGTTTTGGAGTTTGTGATGGTGACAGTAACTGTGTGGATGGTGAAGACTGAGGAAGGAAGGAAGAATCGTTTGGCTGGTTGTAGCCATTTGGGTCTGGAAAACGGTTGTGTGGTTTGTGATGTCGGTGGGTTCATACTTGGGCTTAGATGCTGCTGGTGCTAGAATGGGAGATGCAGCAGTTGAAACTTCTGTACCTTTGGTGGTTTTGAAAGGTCCAGACTGTTTTTTTGGCTGTATCCTGTGCTGGAGGGAGACATGCCATGGTTAAATGCTTCTGTGCCTACAGGTGGCTCATTACTGTTATTGTTAATGTGTCTTCTGTTGTTTTGTTTTTCTTTTTTTATGTTTTTAAGCTTGGAGGAACAAAATTTCATTAACCTATAGACTTCTATATTTGATGAATGACAATAAAGTTATTTCTGATTTCTGATTCTGATTACATACATTCCCAAATCCTTGACTACTGGGTCCTCTCTTAGGGATGCATTATCAATGTGGGATTTACTACAGGGGAGCTGACTTGCCAAAGGATACTGTTATACATTTTTTGGTAATATGTTTAAGACTGTAACTCTAGCATCTGTTATTTGCCTGAGTCAGACCTTCTTAGAGGGTATTTATGTCTTGGGGTGAATCTATGCCTGTACCTAATTTGCAGTCATTCACAAACATAGCCAGCCAGAGGCTCTTGATGTTGGCCTTGACTTCAGAGAAATAGATATAAACAGGAGAGTTACCAACTAGTGACTGGTCTCTTAGGTTATGTCTGTGAGCCAACTGGCTACTCAGTAAGTGACATAGGGGTTTATACCTAATTTCATGAGTTTTTTTACTGTTCCCATGGGGACTGCGTTGAATGCCTTGGCCAGGTGTGAGAAGGTAGTATGCACCATTTTGCCATCATTCTTTGCATTGGTGACCTTCTTGATGAAATCTACCAGGGTGAGTAGGAATGATCATTTCTTGAAAAAAAACTATACTGGTTGTCTCCAGTGTCTGAATGTTTCCTGTGTCATTGTTTACTTTTCCAGTGACAATTATCTCCATGGCTTTGCATATAAGGCTAGTCAGACTTGTGGGTCTATAGTTACCAGGGTTCATAGATGGTCCTCCTTTGTGCAAAACAATGACAGCTGCAGTCTTCTTCTCTCTCTAAGAATGAAGCCTATAGGTAAATAGTGATTCTAGTGGCCCAGATAGGTCAAGTTTCATGCTGTTTAACAGGCATTCTGGGATATTATCTGGGTCCATCAAAACTGTTCTTGGCTTTGGAGATTGAATTGAGGACCTGTTCCCTAGTGATAGTTGAGGGACTTTGGTCCAATGGTATATCCTGGGACAGTGTTGGGGGGGGGGGGGGTAAAATTACATTTAAATTTGTTAGCTAGTAGATTTTCTATATCTTCTGGTTCTATGTAGGTGGTTCCATTAATACCTAGTTTAGCCTATTGTTTTGTATTGCGTTTACATTTGTGGATATAGTTGAAGAAAGCCTTGTGACTGTCCTTGGCTGGAAGGCTGTTTTTACCTCATATTTAGCCCGAATAAACTTGATTTTCTCTCTGAGTTACTTGTTTAGTCTTATGAGGGAGGTTTCTAGTCGGGCATTGCACTTCATAGTGTTAGCAATGATTTTCTTCCTCTTGTTATACATCCTACTGATGTTGGGATTCCACCACTGTGGTTTATTTTTTGAGTTTGTCCTCTGTTTATTAATGGTTGGGGCTGCTTTCTATGTGTAGCTATTAACATGATTATACATGGTTTCTGTGAACAGTTCTGCATAGACAGTGGTGTCCTCAGGGTTTTGGCATGGCATGGAATGTTGTCAGGGTGTTGTTTAATGATAGGATGTTAGCCTTAGAATAGTTTCTAATGTTCCCTGGGTTAACTGGGGTCCTAGATTTTATTTTTATTTCAAGGAAGATCGTCGTATGGTCCAACCTTACCAGACATGACATTATACTAGAAGGAGTACAGCATTCTCCCATGTTTGTGAGGACCAGCTCCAGGATATTTACACCCCTGATGAACATTTGGGCTTGCTGTTCCAGGGTGTTTGTGTTTACAAAGTCCAAGAATCTCTGGGCCTGCATGTTTGGAGTAGTGTAAGATTCTCAGTTTATAGTGAAATAGTTAAAGTCACCCATGAATATTGTATTTGGTTGAATTTGAAGTGTCTCCAGTACATTTAAGTATGAGTTCTGGTTTTCCTGGATCATAGTGGGAGACTTATAGTTTGCAAGGAAATGGTAAATAACTTAGTCTATGGTAATTTGGACATGGAAGAGCTCAACCTCATCACACTATTTGACCATGGTTGAGGTGTGTTTGTTTCTGATGTGAAGTGAGACACATCCACCTTTTGTCCCTACCAGTGCAGTAGCTGGACTAAATCTGAGGAAGACATTCAATCCCTGCTCTGCTGGGGTGCTCTCTGCCACTTTAAACTATTTTGGAAACTGAAAATACAGCTATATTGTCCAGCGTGAGGAGAGCTTGCATGGAGTGGAGTTTCTTGTTTAGACTCCTTGCATTGAGCAGTAATACCTTTAGATTTTCATGGTTTGGTTTTGCTATGTTGGATGGTCTGTCGGGTTACCATTGCCAAAAAGGGCAGGTATGTGGGAGAAGAATGTTTTTGTATTCTAAAGCCTAGAGGTGACATGTACAGCTCATCCTTAGCAAAGCAGTATAATACTGGACCCCATTCTATTGACACCACAAACTAAGACAATTATTAAAATCAATAATTTTTTGTTCATATTGTTGCATCATTCTTGGAGAAGACAGGATATTGCTCAGTGCTAAACTCGTACCAGCCTGGGGCACATTATCTGAGAGCTTCATCATGTCTCTCTTTTTATAGTCCCGGGAGGTATGTCTCAGGTTGTTTACACCCAGATGGACTATGGCTGAGTCAAACTGATACTTGTAGTTTAGTGACCTGAGACGGTGTGTGTTCTAACCATTTAAGCCTTGCCAGTACCTACTCTTAGACTGAAACTCCTATCTGTCAGAGATCCAGGCCTGTAAAGCCAGAGGTAAAGTTATGAATACCCATCCAATTTCCAATTTCCATCTGAATGAAAATAATGTATCACATTGCTTAATTCACTTAATTTACAAATTAAAATTTAATTAATTTTCCAGAGGTAGGGAAGGATGTGTATATTGAACCTCTCCAAATTGTTGTATTTACCTGCTGGTAAAGATCTAATTACATCCCTTGTTCTAGTGTTTGTGGGGCTATTTAATTTATGTAGCTACAAAAAATCCTGAGCTAATGGGTCCCTAATGGCTTGGAAGGAAGGCAAGGACTAGATCTCTCCACAGTTGTCTGTATCATATTGAAAAAAGGACAGTACTTCCAATCTTTTTTGTTTCCTTAGGTTGTTTTAAGCAAATACATAAAAACAGATCTGGCAATCACAGGTAAAAAACATAAAACTTCAATAACTTTCATTAAAACAAAAATGTAGAGAAACAGGAGAAAAAACAGTAAAACAGTATGTTTTAAGTCAGTGATCCTCTTAGTTAAGAACCTCTGGGATCTTTCTAGTTGTTTGATCTGTCTAGTGATGTACATACCAAAAGGACATTGTATTCAATAATTGGCATGATTAGTGCCAAGTACGAGGGGAATATGAACTTTTGGATCTGGAAGATATCTCCATGGTTATCAGTCATGTAAGTTGAAGGACCTTTTGACTACTGCCATTACATTATAATCAACAGAGAGGGAATTACCAACTCAAGTACCAAGGTCTCTAACAACATTCTCATTTTGGAGTGGGTAGTGTCTATGTTGCATGATAGGATGAAGAATGATTTACCAAATGTGACTATGTTACACTTTTTAGCATTTAATTTAAGCCCATTGTTAGCACATCAGGTGTTTACATGTGCAAGTACTTGTTGTGAGGCTTAGATGTCAGACAGACACTTGACAACTCCCACTTTGTAGATATCCACAAACTTGGTTAGCCAGAGGTCTTGGTTTGTGGTCTGGAAATCAAAAAAGTAAATGCCAAACAAAAGGCATCCCAGCATGGAGCCCGGAAGAACATCACTGGTTACTTTTCTAGTTTTTGATGAAGCACCTGCTATCCACATCAAATTGGTTCTGTCCTTTTGCCAATTTGCTATCCACACTACCACATAGGGATCTAGTTGTAGTGCATTTATCTTGTTATGATAGCATAGGGTATAGTGCTGAAGGCCTTAGACAATGCAAAGTATGTCATGTGTACAGCATGATGGCTTTCCAAAGCTTGTGTGGCTCTTTCAGAGAAGTTAGTCCGATTCAGTAGACAGAATCTATGCTTAGTAAAGCCAACCTGCAGTGTGTGTAATCTGATTATATTTTTAATTGCATAGTTAGTTGGGTCATTTATAATATGTTCCATGGCTTTGCATATGAGACTCTTCAGGCTTATGGGCCTGTAATTCCCAAGGTCAGGGGTGGAGTCACACCTGTGGAATGACATTGCCACTGCTGTAGGGATGAAGCCAATGGCTAAACTTCAGATTAAATAGTTTAGAGAGTGGCTCTGCCAGAGCTTTCTTAAAATTGTTTACTGAGCACCTTGATATATTGTCAAGTCTAATGAAGCAAATACTTTTAATCTTTAAGAGTGTCTTTAGTAAATAATCTTTGATGAGGATGGGAGGGTTTGATATCTTCAGGGATTCATAGGCTTAGACTATTAGCTAGTATGCTAGCAATACATAATAGTTCAGCATAGGTGGTACTATCTTAATAAATTCTGAGTAACATTAGATATTATTTCTTAGCTTTCTAATGTAACTAAAGAAGGAATTGTAATTATCTTTAGTTTCAGATGATAAGCTTAGTTTATGGAGTGCCTTAGTATGTCTAATAGTTATTTTTTAACTTTTTAGTCAATTTAATAATGCTATTCTTGATTTGTGGATCATTAGATCTATGGTATTATTTCAGGATTTTTTTTCTTTTATTGCTTTTTATTTATGTTTAATTTTAAACTTCCCATTATATTTAGATGTGGTAAGTTTTATCTGTTCTATAAATGTATCTAAGTGGGCATAGAATTATTTGGTGTAGTTATGTGCTTAGTTGATGTCTAGGGTTATGGTAGAATAAGTGAATCTTGAAAATCTTAACAGAATTTAATGTTCATTTTTCTCTGAAAACAGTTTTATTCTTCACAGACATCCTCATGATTTGTACAAGTCACTTTTTTCCTATAAATAATTAACTTGGGAAGCAAAGACTTCCACTGAAGACATTCTATTGCTATTAAAATTAAACTTGAAAAAAATGGACGTTCTTGCCACAAAATAAAAATACATTCCAGTCTTGACTGGTAACACTTTATCTGAACTTTGAATTTGTGAAAGGCACCCACCTACTGGAATACGAGACACTGTAATGTAATAGTAGAACCATGTTTGCCCTAGAAAGATTAGGAATGTACTCTGGATTAATGGATAGCCTGGCAGTCTAATCATTTTAGAACAAGATAAAGAAAATTTAAAATGATAAACTAAGGGGTTGTTGTTTATGAATGCTTAGCAGAAAAAAAAAAAAAAAAAAACACGTTCTCATCCATTAGTCCATGAGCTCTAACTTTATCTGCCACCATTTTTGTTGACATTTGGATGTCTTTTTAAATTTGTTGACTGAAATAATTTTATGGCATTTTGTGGGTCTATATTAAAAGACCAAAAAATTAAAACCGCAAATGCCTAAAGAGCGAAAGAAACGGAACCTTGAACTTGCTATTGTGGGAGGCTGCACCCCCACACCCCCTGCTAAATATATATTCCAACTCCGAGATTTCACTACAGTGAGGAAAGGGCAAATATTCCAGTCTTCCCTGTACTGCAATCTGACAAACAGCACTTCAAGGTTCCTTTTTTTCGCTCTTTAGGTGTTTGCAGTTCTGCTATTTCAGTCTTGTAATATAGACCCCATTTTTGCTATATGTTTTATATACAGGTAGTCATAGACAAAACTCTCTTCTGACTAAACACTTTCACAACTGAATTTTAGCATAAAAGTTCTAGTACTTTTGTTGATAAGTCTGAACTAAGTACATTGCAGGTGGAATTTATCTTCCTTTCTTGATTGTGTTAGTCATATATTGTTATCTGAGCCAGTGGAATACTTATTTGTACAGCCATATGTTTCTTACAAAAAGAAAAGTGCCACAATAATTGTTTTCAGCATAACCATCTGAGTCATTTGTAACAACATCTTGCAATAATAAACTCACATGAGAACTTTTATGCACATTTATCATGAAAATACTTTTTTCTTCAGAAGTTGCAACACATAAATTATCTCTGAAGTTCATACTGTGTCTGTGGTTACTGCAATGCATTCTCTCTCGCAGGATAACAATTGCATTTTATTTAATATATAACCATACTACAAACACTAAGTCATGAATTGTTTCCACATTTTGCAACTTTGTTGTATAACAAATTATGCGTATGACCTAGGATTGAAGTATCAAGACTACATTGCTTTTGTACAGAAATTACAACTCTGAATCAGTTAACCAACACAGTGAGTCAAATTGCATAGGTTTTGCTTAGTCTATTTCAACTTGCCAAAAATGAGACAGAATAATAACAGAAACATTCAATTGCTAGACTTCCTTTCTTTTATGTTTACATAGAATTTTAAACTGTAAATAGTGATAGTAAAAAACATATCTTTTTATAGATTTAGGATAATTCTGAACAGTGATTACCATTATCCAAGTCTTGGACGTATACTTATGTCCTTTAATTTGTGTACTGATATAGATAAAAATATACTTCCGACAAATTTATTTTAGCTTTCCTAGTGCATTAGGAGCAAAAAAAGGCTAAAACAAACATATTTGCAGATTTTACTGAATCATTGATTAATTTGTCATAGTTATAATATTTGCCTTTTGAAGAAGGTTTCATTACATAAATTAATATTTTCAGTTTTAGTTTTATGAGTCACATAGTCTTTATACCCTGTAAATTTCCATAATAATGCTATGACATACCTGTTAAAACACTGCCGAAATAATTTAGCAATTTGAGTTTTAGAAAATACCCCTTTTCTCACCTCAAGGATTTGACAATACAGTATGTACCTCCATCTGTTAAGTTTCATAATCTGTTGCCAACCCCCATTATGTTAGGACTCTACATATCATAAAAATACATAAAAAACTGAAACATAATATGAGGTCAAAATACTGGGTAGTAAAACATCACAAAACTTTAAATTTCAACTACCACCACATCTGTAAAATGCACTTAGTACTTATAAGTTTATTTTCCTGAAAATCGTTTCTACCTCTGACTTGATTTCTTTTATTGATAAATATTATTAAGGTTGTCAACATAATTACTTATAAATGTAAGTACATGCGACTATTCCATTTTACTTGAATTGACTGCATACTTAGTGCTTTCCTGGGCTTTCCTTTTGATGTGACCAGTAAACTGAATTGCACCTGCAGTCACTTTTGGCTAAATATTTACCTCATCTGGAGGTGTTATTTTTTTAACTAAAAGGAAGATTGCTTAACCCTTTGTCTACTTAGTTGATGTGGTGACAGAAGAGTGTTCAAGATTTTTCAGCTGTTTTTTACTTCCCTGGGTTGCTGTAGAGCCAGACGCTGCTACAGCAATCAACAATAATAAAACACAAAACCAGTTATGAATAAGAAGCTGGTCCTTCAAAAGAAATGCAGATGGATGAGACACTGGCCCATAATATGGTATGTACATGGATAGGACACTTTTCCATCACAGGCATGCACTTGGATAGAAAAAAATTGGTCCATCGCAGAGCTTACACATGAATAGGACACTGGGCCATCACAGGACATGCACATGGAAAGAACACTGGCCCATTATAAAACACACACATGGACAGAGTCTGGTCCATCACAGAGGATGCACATGGATAGGATGCTGGTCCATTATAGGACATGCACACGAATAGGATATTGTCCTATTGTTGGACATGCACATGGATAGAATACCAGTCTTTCCCAGAGCATACACATGGATAGGAAACTGGTCCATTACAGGGCATATATATGGATAGGACACTGGTCTTTCACAGGACGTGCACGTGGATAGGACACTGGTGCATTAAAGGGCATGCACATGAATTGGACATTGCTCCATCACAGGTTGTACACATGAACAGGACAGAGCATACACATGCACAATCTTACATATTCTGAAAATACACTTACAGGTAGTTTTGAAGAAAGCCAATTCACCTGTTAGCATACTTTTGGCTATGGGGAAAAACAGGGGGTATGGAGAAAATCCATATACTCTACACAAAAGACACTCATCCCAGAACTGAACCAAAGGAACCAAGCACCATGACACAGAAGTGCTAACCACTGTACCACTGTGCCACCCCCAGAACAGTGCTCCAGTATGAAACTACTTTTAATGAAATAGTAGGGCCTTATAGACATTACTGCAGAATTAATGTTTTTAACAAGAAACATCTTTATTAAACTGTCACTTATGATATAAGCAATCATACATTTATATAATATACTGCACATTATTAGTGGTTTGCTTTAAGCAGATGCTTTTTCTAGCTCAGCACTAGTATCATAATGACTGTTATTTAAACTATTTTACAGAAGTGCCTTTTTGTATTTATATATTTGTATTTTCTTATGATTTGTGTATTTTCATTCTGCAGATTCTGATTGTTAGAAAATTTAACTCACAGTTTATAATTCCAGCTTTTTTTGTTTTGCTAGAAGATGCTTAATATGATTTTTAGTCAAGTGAAAATGTATTTCTGCCTGTTTATAATGACTATGTTTTAGTCTCAGTCAAATAACCATTCATTTATTGGTTTGAAAACTTTACAGAAGAGGTCATGGCTATCATTGCATTATTTGTGTTCTCTCTTTAGTAAACATAATGCAGTCAGTCAGCCTTGTATGTGATCACAAAGTCACTGCCATACCTAACTTCCTACCTATCTTTGTACTTGCCATTTTTTATAGGTGCCCCAATATTGCCAGTCTGCCAGCCATATCTCTCAACCTGCAGACATTGAAAACAGGCAAAAACAGCCTAGATGTACATTTTTTCCAAAAGCCTATAGAAAGACAGGTTTAATAAAAATATGATTGTGTTTCTCTGTTATTGTCTCTTTTTAATGATAACAAAATTTAGTATCTCAGAACAATTTATTATGGAAAGTTTAAATCTTAAAAGGGAAGATTTTTCTGATGTTCATTCAGATACTATTAGATATAACATTTAAGGAAAATAGGACAGATTCTAACAGTAGTACTAGGGTAAAGAATAAAAAAATATAAAAGGGTAACTATACATTCTCTGTTGTATGATATTGTATACTAGGATTATAACTAAAATATAAAACCTAGGACATAGTAAATGTACAATACATAGTATATAAACAAAAATAGAAAGAGATCAGAATAAGTAAATATGTATATAGTTAAAGAATATAAATATGTCTACAATGTTGAGAGGTTGGCATAGTGTTTAAGGTGTAAACCTGATAGGCACTAGGTGCAGGGTTTGATTCTCACATGTGGTAATTAACTGTGTTTGGAATGGCCCACAAGGGCATTTAGCCCGGTACTAATTTATGAACTTCTGTTCCTATGAAGAACTTTACACATAGTAAATAAAACAGAAACATATAAAATCATCTGACCAATAAAATTAATAAATATGAAAATAAAAACTAACCTCCTTCCTATAGCAGGCAAGGGAAATAATGTGAGGTACTGGGAAAGGTGACTGTAGAGATATTCAGTTTGGTCAATTTATAATAAAGATTCTGATCACCTGTTTAACATTTCTTATTCATAATAACTCACTGACAGGGTTTTTTAAGATGATGCATACTAAAAATATAAGGCACATTAATATGAATCCGAAGCATGAGCTAAGTCTTGTTAGTGTAATGGAGAGTTTGAGAGGTAGTTTGTTCATGTTTTTCAACAAACTAGGAATATGTTATTCCATGGCAGAATGTTTTACTGTTATAAAATTAGGTAACTTTTTTATTTGTTTCAAAAGTTTTGACCATAGCTGAAGATTTCATATTGTTACATATGAAGTATATAAGTTATGTACATAAATGTGATTTCATTATATCTGTGTTTTTTTCTCTCTTATATAAATGTCTGATCTTAAATGCACATCTGTTAATATTAATAATGTGAGTAATCCAGTAAAGTGGGGATTCTGTTCAAATACCTGCAATTAGCATAAAGTTCAAATAGTATCGCTACAGAAAACACAATTCCTTAATAAAAATGTAAATAAACTTTCATTAAAGAATTATTTGGTTTTAGGAGTTTCTGGCTTTTGAGCTAAAAGAAGATGCATCCTCATTTTATGGAATAACTCACCAGTAATGCTAAAGTAAAAGATACCTATGTTGACAAAAATTATATTTTAAGCATTGTTATAATTGAGTGGAGCAGGAAACTATATACATTGGTGAACTGTTATTAGAATCCAGAGGTTAGAGCTAAAGATGCAAAAATTACTTAGACTATAGCCTATTACATGAAAGGTGAAGTCATAATAGCATTGATTTTTAATTGTATTTTATCAGACAAAGATTCCACTGCAGATAAAGCTGAGAATCACATCTTCAGCCAAACACTTAACAAATTTTGTAAATCTAATGAATTTAAAGGATATATATGAGCTAAGAAAAACAAACTCACTTAAATTTACTCATTATTCATATAGATATGCAACACAAATATTGATAACATTTTTGTCTCAAACAATCTATTATCACATATCAGAGAAGTTTCAATAGTTTCATATCCATTATTAGACCATAATGCTATTATCTTTAATATTATTTTAAAAATTTCAATTTAATACATCACAGGAGATTACCAGTGTACATCATTGAAAGGATTGGTATGTTAAAGAGATAAAAAATTTCTTAGAAATAAACATGAATAGTGAAATGTCTTACATTGTCCTGTAGAATTCATTAAAGGCTTACTTAATTGGAAGATTTACAAGCTGGTATATTATTACTGCGGTGGTGGTTCTGTGGTAGCGTTGTTGCCTCACAGTGAGACGTTGTTCTGTTCGATTCTCAGCTAGAGAGTCTTCTGCGTGGAGACATGCATGAATTGGCATACCTTTGTTGAAGGTTGTGGGTCAGGGCTGGCAACTCAGCATGTAAAAATCTACTGCCAATCATAAGCGGACCGGAGTTCCACTGTGGCGACCCCTAACCGGGAAAAGCCGAAAGACACAACAACAACAAGCTGATATATTAGTAAAACAAGAGAATGGGACAAAGAATTGAATATACCACTGGTCAAATTAGACACACTAAAGTTAAATCTAAAACTAAATGACATTATCAGTCAGCCTGGACTTAAAAACATAAATGCATAATATGTTGAAATTCTAAATCATAAAGCTTCAATAAACCTGGAAAACTTAAAACTTACTAAATAGATATGAATGCTTGAAGTATACCAAAAGGATAATTTATATACTGGTCTATAGAAAGGCACTTCTGATAAAAAAAATTAGGATTATGTTTCTCTGTTATTGTCTCTTTTTAATGGTAACAATAGTTAATATCTCAGAACAACTTATCATGGAAAGTTTTAATCTTAAAATGGAGTCAGTTTAAAGAAATTTCAAACAAGATTTAATCATAATAAAACAAGTACTTAATTAATACAAAAAAATTAAAAAACACATACATAAAATATTCTAACTTCAATTTAAGCCTGCATAAACTTGCTTTTAGATCAAAGAAAATGAATAAACTAATTCCTATCAAAGAAATGATCATCAACATGTTCTTTCGGCTGTTCCCGTTAGGAGTCGCCACAGCGGATCATCTGTTTCCATTTCTTCCTGTCCTCTGCATCATGCTCTTTCACACCAACTGCCTGCATGTCCTCTCTCACCACATCCATAAACCTTATCTTAGGCCTTCCTCTTTTCCTCTTACCTGGCAGCTCCATCCTTAGCATCCTTTTCCCAATATACCCAGCATCCATCCTCAGCACATGGCCAAACCAACGCAATCTCGCCTCTCTTGCTTTGTCTCCAAACTGTCCAACCTGAGCTGTCCCTCTAATATACTGATTCCTAATCCTGTCCATCTTAGTCACACCCAGTGCAAATATTAACATCTTTTACTCTGCCACATCCAGCTCTGACTCCTGCCTTTTCGTCAATGCCACCGTCTCCAACCCATATAACATAGCTGGTCTCACTACCCTCTTGTAGACCTTCCCTTTCACTCTTACTGGTACCCGTCTGTCACAAATCACTCCTGACACTCTTCTCCACCCACTCCATCCTGCCTGTACTCTCTTCTTCTTCTTCACCTCTCTTCCACACTCACCATTACTCTGAACTGTTGATCCCAAGAACCTAAACTCATCCAGCTTTACCAACTCTATTCCCTGCATTCTCACTATTCCTCTACCCCCCCCCCTCATTTACACACATATATTCTGTTTTAGCCCTGCTGACCTTAATTTCTCTCCTCTCTAAAGCATATCTCCACCTCTCCAGGGTCTCCTCAATCTGGTCCCTACTCCCACTACATATCACAATGTCATCTGCAAACATCATAGTCCATGGGGCCTCCTGTCTGATCTCATCTGTCAACCTGTCCATCACCACTGCAAATAAGAAAGGGCTCAGAACTGATCCTTGATGTAATCCCACCTTCACCTTAAATATATCTGTCACTCCCACCGCAGTTCTCACCAATGTCACACTACCCTCGTACATATCCTGTACCACTCTTACATACTTCTCTGCCACTCCCGACATCCTCATACAATACCACAACTCCTCTCTAGGCACCCTGTCATATGCTTTCTCTAAGTTCACAAAGACACAATGCAACTCCTTTTGACCTTCTCTGTATTTCTCCAACAACACTCTCAGAGCAAATATTGCATCTGTAGTGCTCTTTCCTGGCATGAAACCATACTGCTGATTACTAATCATCACCTCCCTTCTTAATCTAGCTTCCACTACTCTTTCCTATAACTTCAAGCTGTGACTGATCAATTGTATCCATCTGTAGTTACTGCCGCTCTGCACATCACCCTTATTCTTAAAGATAGGTACCAAAACACTTTTTCTCCACCCCTCAGGCATCCTCTGACTGTCCAAAATTTCATTAAACAATCTGGTTAAAAATTCCACTGCCATTTCTTCTAAGCACCTCCATGCTTCCACTGGTATGTCATCTGGGCCAACAGCCTTTCCATTCTTCATCCTCTTCATAGCTGTCCTTACTTCCTCCTTGCTAATCTGTTTCACTTCCTGATTCACTATCCCCACATCACCCAACCTTCTCTCTCTCATTCTCTTCATTCATCAGCCCTTCAAAGTACTCTTTCCATCTACTCAACACACTCTCCTCACTTGTGAGTATGTTTCCCTCACTGTCTTTTATCACCTTTACCTGCTGCACATCTTTCCCAGCTCTGTCCCTCTGTCTAGCCAATTGGTACAGGTCCTTTTCTCCCTCTTTACTGTCCAATCTTTCATACAACTCTCCATATGCCTTATCCTTAGCCCTCGCCACCTTTCTCTTTGCCATGCGCATCTCCTTATACTCATGTCTACTTTCTTCATCTCTTTGACAATCCCACTTCTTCTTTGCCAGCCTCTACCTCTGTATAGTCTCCTGTACTTCCTTATTCTACCACCAGGTCTCCTTGTCCTCCTTCCTCTCTCCAGATGTCACACCAAGCACCTTTCTAGCAGTCTCCATTACTAGCTCTGCTGTAGTTACCCAGCTATTTGGTAACTCTTCACTGCCTCCCAGTGCCTGTCTTAACTCTTCCCTGAACTCCACCTCACAATTACCCTTTTTTAACTTCCACCATTTAATCCTTGGCACTGCTTTCACACTCCTCCTCCTCTTCTTGATCACTAACGTCATCCTACAGACCACCATTCTATGCTGCGTAATTGCACTTTCCCCACTTTACAGTCTCCAATCTCCTTCAGACTGGCCCTCCTACATAGGATATAATCCACTTGTGTGCATCTTCCTCCACTCTTGTACATCACCCTATGCTCCTCCCTCTTCTTAATATACGTATTCACCACAGCCATGTCCATCCTTTTCACAAAATCCACAATCATCTGACCTTCTGCATTCCTCTCGTTAACACCATACCTACCCATCACTTCCTCATCCCCTCTGTTCACTTCACCAACATGCCCATTTAAGTCCGCTCCAATCACTAGTCTCTCACCCTTGGGTACACTCACCACCACTTCATCCAACTCACTCCAAAATTTTTCTTTCTCATCCATTGCACATCCAACTTGCGGAGCATATGCACTAACAACATTCATCATTACACCATCAATTTCAAGCTTCATAAACATCACTCTATCAGACACTCTCTTCACCTCCAAATCACTCTCGGCATACTGTTCCTTTAGGATAACTCCTACCCCATTTCTCCTGCCATCCACGCCATGATAGAACAATTTGAACCCGCCTCCTATACACCTGACCTTACTTCCCTTCCATCTGGTCTCTTGCACGCACAATATATCAACCTCCTTCTCTCCATCATATCAGCTAGCTCTCTCCCTATATCAGTCAAACTGCCAACATTCAAAGTTCCTACCCTCACTACTAACTCCTAACCTTCCTCCTCTCTTCCTGCCTTTTGGCATGCCTCCCCCCTCCTCTTCTCCTTCGGCCAACAGTAGCCCAATTTCCACCAGCACCCTGTTGGCTAACAGAACTTGTGGTGGTAGTTGTTAACCCAGGCCTCGACCAATCCGATATGGAAATATGAAATGTTCTCCGCATAAGTAATTTGGCAGAGGTTTTACGCCGGATGCCCTTCCTGACGCAACCCTCCCCATTTATCTGGGCTTGGGACCAGCACAAAGAAATGCACTGGGTTGTGCATCCCCAGTGGCTGGGTTATCAAAGAAATTATAACACATATAAATAATAAAAAAAGAAAGAAGAACATATATTAAAGGTATTCTTGAGAGCTTTAAATATTTTATAAAAATATAAATAATAACACAAATATCCTAGATAATGATGATATAGATGAAACTTTTCTAAGGGAAAATATAAATAATAAAATAACAAGGGAACAAATAAAAAATAATAGACCATTCACTTTAACAGAAATAAAAGATCAAATAAAAAATTTAAAAAATAATAAGGTGCTGAGCACACCAGTGCTATATAAACTATATAAAGTACTACTGGATGATGCAGTTAAAATATCAGATAAGGTCTATAGGAAAATGAAAACAACTGCTGAAGTCCCCCCATCATGGAAATATTCCCTTATATCACCTATATTAAAACAAGATGAGCATCATACAAAGTGCTCATCATACAGATCCATTTCACTTTTAAATGTGGACTATAAGATATTCACGATCATTTTAGCTAACAGAATTAATCTAATTAAACCTAAACTAATTAACAATGATCAGACTGGGTTTATTTTAAATAAACAAGTACAGGATAATATAATAAGAATGCATACATTAAGAGACAATGCAAATGTTTGAGTCTTTCGGCTTTTCCCGGTTAGGGGTCGCCACAGCGGAACTCCGGTCCGTTAATGATTGGCAGTAGATTTTTATGTGCTGGCTTGCCGGGCCTAATGCACAACCTTCAATGAAGGAACGCCCATTCACGCATGTCACCACACAGAAGACGCTCTAACTGAGAATCGAACGGGCAATGTCTAACTGTGAAGCGACAATGCTACCGCAACACCACCACCGCAGTAAAGAGACAATGCAAATAAAAATAAAAAAGAACTTTCCATCATTAGTCCAATTTAAATAAGGCTTTTGACTCAGTTAACTGGTGTTTCCTGCTTAAAATATTTAAAATGTATAATTTCTCACCTGAGCTAATTACATTAATTTCTAACTTATATAATAACTCTTGTGTTTATGTTAAAATAGGTTATTTCCTTTATTATACCTTTAAATTACAAAAAGACACAAAACAAGGCTGTTCATTATCACCTTTACTTTTTGCAATAGCTGTAGAACCCTTTGCCAATAGTATCAGAGCCAATAAGAACATTAATGGTATCAAAATAAAAGAAGATTTTGAAGTAAAGGTTCAACTCTTTGCTGATGATATTTTACTGACAATAGGAAATACAGAGAATTCATTAGAACATATAATTATTTCCGAGTCATTTTGAAGAAATCTCAAACTTAAGATTTAATCATAATAAAACAAGTACATTATTAATTAATAAAATATTAAAAATAAATAATACAAAATTATTTTAACTTTGATTAGAATAGCAATCAAATGAAATACCTTGGTATAACCATTATGTCTAATAGTAAAGAAATGATACAAACTTTCAACAGGTCATTGACAAAAATTTAAATTTAATCACAAATTGGAACAATTTTTTTCTTTACCATGGAAGAACAATTAATTCTATTTTACATTTGTTTACTGGGAAAGACCAACTGGACACATGTCCTTTATCAGTGGAAGCCTGAGGAGAACAGCTTCACATAGTACAATAACATTTACAATTGATAACACAGTGCAATGAAAAATATTAGATAACAGAGTTTAACATAATTAGTTATAAAGCAAGAACATAGGTTAATGAAACATAGCTAATACAATATAAGATGTTAAACAGTTTCTAAAAGGCTTGAGAAAATTAAAATAAAGTGTACAGACAGGCATAGCATAGAGGAATTAGAGACATTTACAACATTATGCAATTTCTGCATAGGACTAACATGGTTACTTTTAGGTTAGCAGTTCATGCTTGATTTCAGAGCTTACTGCCCTATAGTAAGTGTGGGGTTAGTAAAAGTGGTATTTGAGACAGGTGGTTTAGTCAGGAGCAGAGCAAGAGCACAGCCACTTGCTGCATAAGTGAGTTTTTAATATTTTCTTAAACTGAGACAGGGCTGGAGTAGATGTAATGTCATGTGGTAATGCATTCCAGATTTTGCCTTTATAATTCAAGAAAAGGGATTATCCAGCCAGGATTTTGGTTGCAGTGATCTTAATGAGGGATTTCTTGGTGGAGCATAGAGTTTTGGCAGTCAATTGTGGTTGCAGTAATGTTTGGAGGCCAGGTGTTTTCTCAGGTTGGTAGAAGATTTTATAGGCCATAGTCAATTGGTTAAAGTGAAGGAATTGGGGGAGTTCCAGTCAGTTGAGTTGACTGGGTGATATACAGTGGTATGACCTAGATGATGAGTTTGTAGCATATCTGGCAATTTTGTTTTAACAGGATTCAAGTTTGGTTAGCTCAGATTTTCTTAGATTTATGAGTATGGGAGATGCATAGAGCAATGTAATGATCGGGTGAGATAGGGCAATAGTAGCTTTAGTGTTTTTTGTGAAGAAGTGTTTGTTCCTATAGAGCATGCACAGATTTTATGTACATTTTACTGTTTGGGATATGTGGCTGTCAAAGTTCATGTTGCAATCAATTCTGAGTCCTAAAAGTTTGGTGTGAGGTGAGGGGAGATGATAGCGTTATTTAATGAAACAATGTTAAATGTAGTAGTGGGTATGATTGATTTAGTGGGCTGGAAAATCATGAGTTTTGTTTTTTTGGGGTTCAAAATTAGTTGAGAGTTTGTTAGCCAGGTCTCATCTGCTAGGAAGGATTGTTGTGTTAGTGTTTGGATCTCCTGTATGGTAGTAGCAGCACATATCACAGTGTTTGTTGGATGATTTATTTATCCTTATAGTTTTTTTGTATAAGTTATGTGAAGCCGTATAGATTTATGTAATTTTTGTGATTATGGGAATTGCAGTCTGACCAGTCTACTTTAAAGTTGCCCATGATTATTGTTTCCTGAGGAAATGTTTGTGTGGTTCAGTGCAATGTTTCCTAGTGTTTGGATATTCTCCCCTGGTGGGATATAGATACCTATTATGTTTATATGTTTTTTGGGGTTAATGGTCAGTTTGTTAAGTACTACTTCAACATTGTCAAAGTTTGGTGTTTTTTCATCCAAGATTTCTAAGGAAACATGCTTTTTAAAGGGTAGTGCCATGCATCCTCCTCTTTTACTTATCCTGTCTCGACGTATAATATAATAACCTGGTGGGAGAATTTTGTTATTGGAAATATTAGGTTTTAGTCATGTTTTGGCGATGAGTATAATGCCAGGACACTGTTGGCATACAGCTCTTGGAATTTGTTGTTGATACTTCTTATATTAATATTTAGTGGTTTTGTTTCTAGAGGGAATGGTTGTTGGATGAGATAGGTTGTTATTTTGTGAAGCTGAGCTGTTCAAAGTAGGGTTTGTAAAGATCAGTGCTTATTAAGATGGTAATTCTGCCAAACATATTGTTTATCTTACAATCTTTAATATTATCTCCACAAAAAAATTGATGAAGAAGATAAATAATATTCTTCTTAATTATTTTTGGCATCCTAGTAAACCAAGAGTTTCCTTTGGTTTGCACAGAAAAGGTTGAGTCAATGGTGGAATAGGATTCCCTGATATTAAATTGTATGCTACCTCAACAACTGTAAAAGTTATAGTGCTGTGGATAAATTCATCTTGTGATTCAAAATGGAAACAAATACATCAAGAAATATTATTAGTAAATAATAAATATATCACAGCCAGTCATAAAGGAATAGTCCCTAATAGTTTTGTCTTGGTTATTAAAAAATTTTTGCTTAAATAAAGTTACACCTTCTTCTCAAATTTCCCTATTTAAATAGCATCATTTCCTCTTTCCAAAAGTTCACATATTGTAATCATTGTATTAAAGACTTAATATTTTCTATGCTTCCAATTACATATACAAATGGCTGCTTAGAAACTCATAACTTCTGAATCTGTGTGTAAGGCGTTCAGTCTACTAGTTAAATGCAACCTTGGTGGTAAAGAACACCTCCAACCGCTGTCCTAACCACAACAGCAGAAACCCAAAAAGCTGCCTTCCTCCTAAGAATGCATAGCAAAAAACTATCTTCAAGTTGGTGCACAGGATATCCAAATATCTCCACTCTTGGCAAAGAAAAAACACCACAATCTGCTGCCCAAGTGTTACACTTTACAGACGTGTGGAAAAATATGGTTTAGAGCATAATTTTAGATTTGATATTTTAGAAAATGTAGCCATGGATCCAAGGGGTGGTGATCTCAAATGCATACTTGCATACAAAGAAGTTTGGTGGCAATTATTTACTGATGCAGTGACATCACCAGGTCTTAATGATCACATATCTATATAACCTCTTCTTTGTATCAGATAGTTGATTTTATATTAGTCCTTTATACTTTTGTACAGTCTTCACTAGTTGGTTATGTGTATTTAGGAAGTTTAATTAGATTTTTTATCTTATTTTTTAAAGATTTTTTAATGACATTTTCACACATTAAATTGTATATGTGTTATATTTATTATATATTTTCTATGTATGTATAGATTAGGGTAGTAGTGATTCATTCCAGTTATAATTTGTTCGCAATTATTACGAATAGTTTCGTTAGATATTTTGTAACTAATGTGTTGCCACTTTAAGGAGCTTGGCGCCAAATTAACTATTTAAACATCTTGTATCAGCTGTTCGTATTGTTCTGAGGAAGCTTACATTTGCGTGAGTGAAAGTGCTTAACATACATTTGGTTGTTTTATTAATAAATGATTTTAAACTATACACCACAACTGTGGGTCACTATTTTTTGGATATCCTTTGGCACAGTTATATCGAACACTTTTGTAACGCTTGCGGTTTGGGCAGCAGATTGTGGTGTTTTTTCTTTGCCATGAGTGGAGATATTTGGATATCCTGTGCACCAACGTGAAGATAGTTTTTTGCTATGCATTCTTAGGAGGAAGGCAGCTTTTTGGGTTTCTGTTGTTGTGGTTCGGACAGTGGTCGGACGTGCTCTTTACCACCAAGGTTGCATTAAACTCATAACTTCAGCAAAATGCTAGTATTGAAACAACAAAGTGACTTCATTTGTCATCAATTCTTAAATGGTATTGATATATATATATATATATATATATATATCAAATCTAACTTACCAGCTCAGTATCCACCAAAACTGCATTTAAACGAAACAACAAAATGCCAAATTCCTTTCCCAGAGAAAGGAACCAATGGACCAGCATGGTCCCTGTGTAGTGTGATCTTGGAGTTGGTATATTTAAGTAGGGGGTTGTGGGGGACAAAGACCCCCAATTTGGTGTGCTCTGTGTCTTTCCATTGTGTTTCATTTGCATGGTGGTCCAGTGGTTCCTTTCCTTGGGAAAGGAATTCAGCAGTTCATCATTGCGTTTAAATGCAGTTTCGGTGGATACTGAGCGGGTAAGTCAGATTCAATGGATCGTACTTTCAGTCATTGAAAGTAGATCCATATATATATATATATATATATATATATATATATATATATATATATATACCATTGAAATTTAAGGTCCAAATATAGTCAATATTCTGAACATTTGTTAAGTTTACAAATATTTAGACACAGATTAATATATTTAACCTAGATAAGAAATCTTCCCCAAATTATTGAAATTCTTTAAAAAAGTCAATAATAATGCAATGAAAAATAAATATTTGTCACAAATTTATAACATTTTTAAGTTAGATTTTACATAGTTAGACAATTCCTATTGGAACTACTCCTCAAAAATTAGTAATGAAGACTTTTCTGAAGAATTCAGGAAAATAATGTTAAAATCTGCAGATAAAACTACATCTTCCTTATACTGGAAAATTTTCACTTGAAAATTTTTACACAGAGTTTTGTCACTCCTAACAAAATTACAATTACGTATAAATCAATAGAATTAAATACTGGAGATGTGATTCTGAAATAATAGCTGATTGGATGCAAACGGTATATCAATGTGAAGTCATCTCCCCTTTATGGAAAGAAATTAATAACTTCATTCAAGCTGTATGGTTGGATAGATGTAACATGTCTGAATCATTAGTTTTATTTAATCCTCCAATTCCTGAGATTATTCCAAAAACCTAAGTGCCTCTGCTTTGGTCTATTCCTGCTGTATCTAGAAAATAGTAACTACTAAAAAATGGAAAGTAATGTTACCCCCTATAGTGCTGAATTTATTAGTATGGCAAAACTTGTTTGCAGTAGTGAACTGCATACTATGAAGATGAGAACTTCTAATATTACACATTTATATAAATCTTGGCTTAAACTTAAAAACTTGCTTGACAAATATTAATTGTTGTTGATATATACAACTTTGATGCATTGATCAGCTGCAAGCAGTGGTCAGAGAAAATTCTAAAGTCAATGGACACTAGGTTGAAGACCTAGAAGCTGACAATGAAAGCATAACAGTTCAGTGAGTGGAGATGAAGAAGAATGTCAAAGCCTCAAAACAGCATGTGTGAGGACTACATAATAGACATACAGCTGAGCCAGGTATGGACATAAGGTACATACGTAAGTTGGTGGTAGAATGTAGAAGTCTGGAAAGTCATCAAAAGAAAGAAGGAGTGCAGGTAAGGGAGATTTGGAAAAGACGAACCAGGCTAAGAAGGAGTACTGGTTGGCTAACAAAGAGGATAAGAAATGAATTGCAATAGCAGAGAACAGGGCATCAGAAGCACTGTACCAGCTTTTGTACAGTGACTCAATAGATGGCACAAAGAAACTTTGTCAAGTTCAAAGGCAAAGACAGAAATATAAAGAAGATAGTCAGACACCCTTCATAAGGAATGTCAGCAACAACCTGCTCACCAGTCCAGAACATCACAGGCAGATGAGGGGAGTAATTCCAGCAGCCTCTAAATGTAGAAAACACCACAGAAGCTGTATTACCCCAGACACAGTCTACAATGAAAGACAAGGAGGAGCCTCCACAGAGGAAGTAAGGACAGCACTAAGGAAAACAGGACAGCACTAAGGAAAACAAAGTCAGGGAAAGCAGCGGGCTCAGATGAAGTCACGGCATATATGACTTGAGATGTTAGATGACTTAGGGGAGAAATGGATGCTGAAGCTACTCAAAGCAGTATGGGGAGTAGGCATACCCCAGATAACTGAAGAATAAGCATACTGCTGTCAGTGTTCAGGAACAAAGGGGACATTCACAACTGTGGGCAGTACAGAGGCATCAGACTGCTGTCACATTGCATGAAAGTTCTAGAGAGGGGACTGATAAACGAATACACAGAGTAGTAGAAAGTAAGATGCAAGAGGAGCAGTTCCGATACAGATCAGGCTCCAGCACAATCAGCCAGATGTTTGTAGTGAGGTATATAGTTGGGGAGAAGCTACAGATGAGGAAATAGTCCAACTGGGCTTTCCTAGACTTGGAGAAAGCATATAACAAAGTCCCAAGAAAGTGTATTTGGTCAGTTTGGTAGTGGTTCAAATTCCCAGAAACATTGTTAGAATTAGTCTAGGCTATGTGCAAGGATCCAATGATTCAAGTAAAACAGTGTTCAGTCTGACAGAGGGGGGGGGGGTTCCCAGTGGGTGTGGGTATGCATCAGGGTTCAGCTCTGAGCCTACTGCCATTCTTTCTGGTGATGGACTACACCGCAAACAGGTAGGAGGAGACAAAAAGTTGCCGTATGCAGATAATGTGGCATTGTGGGAAGACTCTGGGCCACAGCTTTAGCAAAGGATAAAGGAATGGAATGCAATGCAGAACTGAAGACACATGGGATGAAACTGAGTACAGAAAAGACAGTTGTGATTATAACAAATGGGGAAATCAGAAGAAGCTGAGAATTGAGATAGAAGGGGAAAATATTGGAACAGGCTAAAAGATTCAAGTATCTGGGAGGGGTGGTTGAGGAGAAGGAAAGTTTGAATGAGGAGAACAAAATTAGAATCAGAGGGATTGCAGCCAACTGTATGACAGAAGAATGTCAAAGAAGCTGGAAAGTAAGGTATACAAACCAGTGGAGTCACCAGTACTGTCATATGGTACAGAAACCTTGGTTGTAAAGGCAGAGCTGTAGAGAAACCTGGAAATGATGGAAGTGAAGCAACTGAGGTGGGTGGTAGGATGCACAGTATGAGACAGATGAAGAAATCAGGACATCAGAGCAGAAGCCAAAGTAGCACCAATTACAGAAAAGGTAGAAGAGAATGGATTCCAGTGGTTTGGGCATGTGTGCAAAAAAGCAGAAGACAATCGGGTGAAGGAGATTTGTGACAAACAGTAAGAAGACAATAGTAAACAAGGGCATTTAGCAAAGAGATGACTGGATTATGTGAGAGAAGACCTGCAACAGTCAGGTGTGACTGTTAAAAAGGTAGGAGAGTGGCACTGAGTCAAGAGAGAGATGGCAATGGTTAACACAACACCCCAACCTCATGTAAAAAAATGGGAAAAAATGGTTGATGATGATATATTTTACATATAAAATATGTCGTCCAACAAAAGTTGCTTATACTGAAGCAACTTTGAAATATTAAACAAAGGAGCTATTTTACATCAAAAATATATATAAAAATCTGCATATACTTATAATAAAATGAATTTAAAACAGTTTAAAAGATATCCCATTTTCTAAGTGCAATAATGTCCTCCAAGGTGTGGTGTCAGGCCTCACAACATCCCTGGGATGTGTGTTATATGTGTAATTCTCACTCTGCCTGGCATTACTGCTTGCATAATTCATTCATGATTTCTTTTTACGTGTTTCATGTAGGTTTTAGCCAAAAAAAAAAAATAATAATAATAACTGTACCTGAATGACTGACAGGAATCAGTCAAAATAATTATTTTAACTTACCCTGAGTTTGTGCTACTTTGAAGGTGGTTAAAGCTGTCAATAGTAGTAGAAATTAAAGATGTACAGGGGCAAAGCCACCTGTGTAATGGGTGTAAGAATTTGCTCCCCTTGGTTCCTTGTTTTCATCTTGTTCAGATGATCAGGTGAGGTAAATCGGGTTTCTGGTGAATTGTGTGTTTAATAGATACTCCATTTTGTAACACTTTGTTTTGTTTCTCTTGATTTTTTGTTAGACTATATCTCCATACTGCTAGTAAAAGTGTCCTCTTTGCAACTTTCCACGCTTTTCACATTTTTGCATTTAGTTTTTAACTTTAAAGCACAGTTTACATTACATTTCTACTCAGGGTGTAAAACCTTAGGACAGTATTGTTTATTCAATGACAGGGAGTGATTTACTGCTGTTTCTGAGGGGTAGACATTGACGTGAGATCTAGCTACTTTTTTATTGGTTCTTTCACTTTTAGTGCCTAAGGATAGCATTGCTTCTAGATGTTTTCCTTTGTGTTTTCCAAGACTCCTGGAGAGAAAGATAAAACACATGTCCTGAGAAAATATTTTATGATGTTTTTCAAGATCAATGCTTCATATTAACCAGAAAAGTACCCAGTATTGTTGCAATAGGTTTAGTGATTTTGGAACCTTTTGCTTATTTTATAAATTTTTATAACTTGTTCACTGTTTGTGTGACTAAAGTCACTGGTTTTGTGTTTTAAACAATCACTTGGCTGTTTCTAAATTTGTTTGCACTCATTTCTAGTTAATCCAGGTGTTTTCTTTCTATGATTTATCACCTTTTTACCACTTTTTATGGTTTATTTAGTTTTAGTTAAAAAGACAAATCTACAAACCCAAGTCTAAATTTGGACGTAACATGTACAGCTATCACCTCACTATTACCTGGAATAGGCTCCTACTAGAAATCAGGACCCTTACACATCCTAAACAATTTAAGACAGCCACCAAAGAGCACTTTAAAAGTCACTGGTCCGGCCACTGCACTCTCCCTCCTTAAACATCCCCTACTTCTCATACCTTAATCTACTTTCTGCCCTTAACTCACTCTTCTCACTAGCTCTCTCTAATCTTCCTTGACTACTCTTTCTACTGTCTTCTAAAATCTATTAAGCAAATCGCCTCAGAGAAACATTCTATTGTAATTGTCTTGCCTTCATGCAACTACATTATGATAAAACTGGGTTTTTGTAACCAGTTACCCCAAAAACTATATTCATCTTAGACATACTTTCTTTTTATACATCTTGAAATAGTTATGCTGTACTCCTGATTATTGACAGTTTATAACATTGTATTGCTACTCAATGCCTTGTAATAATACTGTAACATTGCTGTTTAATGCTAATTTATAATGCAAATTGTTTAATATGTTGGAGCTTTTCTCCCCGGGCCTCTGCTTAAAAAGGGGTCTTCAGCTCAGTTGGACAATCCCGGTCAACAAATAAAATAAATAAATAAAAGAGTTGTTTTTAGAATGTAAGGACTGGGGGTTGCTAGTTTAATTGTTACCATGGTGATTGATTGGTTATGATGGGTGTTAATTCAATTATAATTTGATACCATTGTAGAAATTGTGTTTTATGTTATCGTGTGTTCATAGGTTCATAGGTAGGTACTAGGCTATTGCCCTAGGGCCTATATAAGCCTACCCAAAAAGGTACCCTGGCTTTTGCCACCCAAGAAAATTATTTTCCTGTGCCCCTGTCAAGCAGAGCCACAGAAGGGATTCCTGGGGTGAATTTCCTATTTCCCATCCAATCATCTAGATTTTTCTTGAAGATTGCTAATGAGGAGCTCTGTTTGACATAGATAGGTAGTCTGTTTCAGAGTATGGGAAGTCTCTGGGACAGGAATCTATCCCTCTGGCATGTTCTGTTTATTGTGGTGACAATATTTAGGTCCCTAGAGAGTGTAGCTCGGAGGGATTGGGATTTCCTTAAGTGGAGTACGTCCAACAGCTCTGGGTTTGACATAGCTTTGTAAGTTAGGCAGAGAACATCTCTGAGTAGGCGATATGTGACGGAGTAAAGCTGGAGTTTTTTTGAGACGGTCTGCATACGGCATCTGCTTGAAGCTCCAAAAAGAAAACACAAACAGTTTACAGAGACTCAAACATTTGAGTCAAAAATATGGTCAAACTCAGTTCTACAAGAATGTTAGAGAGAGACAAAGCAGAAATGGAAACACATGCTATATACATATCAAGACTAAAAAATATTTTTATATATTTACAAAAAGAGTTAAGTCTAACAGTATTGACTGTAGAGTTTAATAAGTATCAACAATAGTGCAGTACTTAGCTGTATGTGGAGGGACTGAAAAGGTATATAGTAGGGTTGTGGGGAGCTTAAGTAAGAATGTACTAGTATTTGGTGACTCCGTAGTTAGACTCACTGATTCTTCAGAAGGTTGGAACAAAGCAGGATGACAATGAGCTGTCTCTCAGGGGCCACGATTACTAATGTTACAAGTGCCCTTAGGACCCTTAAACCAGACAAATATGATTATGACATGCTGGTGGTCCATGTTGGTGGTAAACAACCAGGCACACAGAAGATGGAGTATATTGTTTTTTTAGCACTACCATGGAAATATTGTTAATGTGTTTGTTTCACCTAAGAAAGTTACCTAAGAGCTAACTATATTTGTTTTAGTTTCCACTCTGACATGTACATTGGAAAACAAAACATATTCATAGTAGAACATATTAGTAAGAGTTTCACGAGTTATGTTTCACACAACATTTGACTGAATTTTTTTTACAAGCTTGCAGTGTTCATTTATATCCTTCATGTATTCTTTGCATGTAGTAAACTATGTCTCAGACTTAATTTTTACTTATTGAGAAGTTATTTTTTGGGAATTATAACAATGATTTTTGCATTTAAACCTTTACTGGTTTTGTTGTATTGCACTTGTTTATATGTCTGCCATGTGGTAGTTACATGACTTTTGGGTTTAACTTATGTATGTGCAGACTTTCGAAAGTGAAAAAAATCTTTTTCTCTTCATTTGCTAATTTAAATGAACTACTTCATCTTTACCTCTTATGCTATTTGCATTTCCTCCCTCAGGTATTTCACTTCATTGCCAAGATACCTTGGTCTGTCCTCATACTGTAAGCAAACATCATGTGCAGTTGATTGTTTCCCAAAGTCTTCCCACAGGATCCTTAGCAAAGAAAAAGCAAGCAAAAAGAAAAACACTTAAGGTACATTTCCCACTTATCCTGTCAATTGTGCTTAGTATCTTATATTTCTATTTTTTTTTATAACTATGCTAAGGCAGGAGATATCTCTATGGCTGCTTTTTGCTTGACTCTTCCTTTGAAAATATTTCCATCTCAATAGGTACATTCCTTTTAGGATTAGCCTGCCCTATTAAACTGGTGGAAAAACATACTCTGCTTTACTGTCATGCAATTATTAACATTGCCTCTTTTCTCCAAGCTCTTATTTCTGAACAGCTTATACATTTGTACCTACCCTTTTTAGCTTATTGCTAGACCCAGGTTTTGACTGATTAACTCCCAGGAATTTCCACCACCAATTCCCCAGTCACCACCCCTGACCACCCATTGTACTTGCTCTGATCTCAACCCACTGTCACACCCTCAAGCAACACCTCTTAAAAAGACACCAGAATAAAACCACATAACCCTCTTATCTCACTGTCCTCATATTACTACAATATTACTGGACATCTTAACCCCCATTTACAACTTCCTGTACAAAAACAACACTCATACAATAAGTAAAATGTTCCTCTTTCCACAACTTTCCCTGTTCTACCTCTTCCTTCCTCTTAACTTCCTTCACCCACTGCAACCAATAACAGACATCTTCATAAAACACACAACCAGTTATCATATCACTACATCTAATCCCTACTTTCATAACTTCCTCACCAACAAACCACCACCACAACCCCCCAAGTAATCAGACCATATCTATTCCCCAGCTCGCCACTATCAGGATCGCTCTTGTAAATTATTACTTAGACTCAGAAACATTTCTCTCTCTGCCTAAAAACACCAAAGACCTTCTTCAGGCTATCCTCAATATTTTTATCCCTTTCCTCAATATCAAAACTACTGTCTTCCTACACTGATCTGTGCCGTCCTCAATGCATATAGCATCAGAAACAAACTAGACCACACAAGTGCTTTTATTTCCCAGCACAACCCAGACATTATAACAATCATAGAATCCTGGTCAAAAAAGACTTCTCCCAACTACCAGTTCTTTCTATCCTCCAATATGCATATCAATGGTTCTAGACAAAGCAAACAATCAGGTGGAGGCTCTTTAATTATGTACAGAAATAACCTAAACCCAGAAGTAATTCCCCAAGGAAACTCCTCCTCAAACTTCTGTCCTAATTGGATTCTCCTAAAATGTCCAGCTCACAAAGGCAGACCAATACTGATCTCTACAGCCTATCTACCAACCCCTGCTTAACTAAATACATTCAAATCACTCATCACTGATATCATTAATAATTGTCACAAATAATACAATAATCATTCTAGATGACTTCAGTCTTAATTATTTTGGCCCTGCTTCATCTGATATGGGTACTCTTGTAGCAGACCTAGATCTCCTTCAACTAATAAAAGAACCAACAAGATCTAACCTCAGGTCCTTCAAACACTCCACACTCAACCTGATATTACAAACATGCCAAACTCCATCTCCAATACATTCTGCCACCATCACTAAGCAACCACTGTCCAGTCACCTTTACAATTGTCAACCATCCTATACAATTACCACTAATATTAAAAGCCTTCAGAAACATGAGTAGCACCAATATAGACAAACACAGAACCTTTTTCACAGCCCTTAACTGCAACCATATACTTTCCTTACATGACTCTTATATAGCAGTTGTAAGCCTAGCCAATTTGCTGCTCTTGCTGCAAAACATATTCTTCTTACTTATCCACAGGCTTTATAAACTCACCAAGACTGGATGGCTATCCACTGAACTCAAACATGTTTTAACTCTAAGGGGTTGAAGCATGGCAAAAATGGAAATAGGCCCCAAGAACTGCCAACTACACCTCATTTATAGTCTTGCATAAACTAGTCAATTAGTCCATTGGAAGGCACAAAAGAAATCTCCAAGCAAAGAAACAACTACCTTCTTACATTCCCACAAGCTCTTTTGGAAAGAAGATAACCTACTTACAGGAAGAAAACCTTCTTATGATACTCTGCCTACAGACACCATTCAATGTGATCTATCAAAGCATTCTTCAGATGATTTAGATACCCTGTCTACAGACACCATTCAACCATTCAATTTGATCTATCAAAACATTCTCCAGATGGTTTAGATACCCTGTCTACAGACACCATTCAATGTGATCTATCAAAACATTCTCCAGATGATTTAGATACCCTGTCTACAGACACCATTCAATGTGATCTATCAAAACATTCTCCAGATGATTTAGATACCCTGTCTACAGACACCATTCAATGTGATCTATCAAAACATTCTCCAGATGATTTAGATACCCTGTCTACAGACACCATTCAATGTGATCTATCAAAACATTCTCCAGATGATTTTATTAAAGAATTTAGTAATCTGCCATCAATAAATTCCTCACCTCCCACAGATCATGCATTGCCTACCTCATAATCATTCACCCACCCCTTTCACTTCAAATGCATACATCCCACAGAAGCTGGTATTCTGCTTGAAAATATTTCCACTGACAGCCCTCTTATATCTGACAACATAAATCCCTGGTTCATATATCACTGCAGAGAGCATCTATGTCTTCCTTTCACCCACATGTGCAATCTATGTCTCACACAAAACAATATGACAGAGATTTGGAATACTGTTCTAATTGAACCCCTCCCAAAGCAAACCAACCCAAAAGATACCTCTTACTTCCATCCAATATCCATCTTCCCAATCCTGGGCAAACTTCTTGAAAACATTGTCTACTCCAAACTTGCTCTCCTCCAAACAACATGGATTCTGGCTTGGACAAAGAGCTATGACAGCACTTTGCCCCCTAACTCATGACATCCTGCTAAACTCTGGCAGTGGCCTCCTTACAGATGCCATAGACCTGACAAAAACATTTGACCTCATTGACCATTATCTTCTTCAAAACAAACTAAGTGAAATTGGTATCAGTCCAGATGCCATTCCTTTGTTTAAAAATTTCCTCACTGATAGACACTTCTGACTCAAAATAGGATCCTCCCAATCAAAATCTGAACCTATTACCAAAGATGCACCAAATGGTTTATTCTTGTTCCCTCCTCTTCTTCATATTCATTTACAAATTTCCTTGTGATCTCCCCCATCTCCAACTTATCCTCTATGCTAATGACACGGTAATTTACCCATCGGGTCACTCTCATACCAACAGCATATGCCAAATCCAGTCAGACCCATCCAGTCAGATCCATGCTAGCCCCACTAATGGCTCATAAACCAGATACTACTTCTCAGCCCCACCAAGACCAACTCCACAGAAAACTCCCCAAAGCACCTATCAACTGTCATTGACCTACACAACCATTCCATAGATAAAACCTCAACCTTCAAACAACTAGGACTATGGCTTGATCAGTGATTAAAATCTCATTTCCACATAGAATAAAATGAGCACCAAAATAAAATCATTCATCTTCTGGGCCCAAAAGATCTCCTGTTTCTATTCCAACTAGCCAGAGCAGCCATTGGAAAAGGAATATAGACTCCCAATTTTTGCTTCTGCCTCCAAGAAAAACATTGCAACACTCAAGTCTGTGTCTAACAGCACCTGCCAATTCATTACAAACTCACTTCTCTGTGAGCATCACTGTATTACACTAGAAAAAGCCAAAAGTCTGCCCATAAAACAAAGATCTAATCTGCTTTTAGGATCCTAACTATACAAACTACTCCATCTCCACACATTTACTCTCTTGCAGATAAACCTCATGAAAAAATCTCCACATACAACCTGAAACACTACTCACAAGCCACACAAACTTTCACTACCCCTAGAGCGAAATTCCACAGCATTGCATATGCTTTCTCCTCTCAGGCACCTCCTGCTTGACAAGCTGTTCCCATTGACATTAAAGAAATCAAGATTCATTCCAAATTCAGATTGCAACTCAAAAAGCACTTCTTCATCCAAGCCAAATGCCCAGTCTATCTCTTTCTGAGGCTTTTCTCTCTCAAGATGCACTGTAGATTGACCCACTTTGGAAACTAATGTATTTATTGTAGATTGCACTCTACATGATTGTACATTGCACTGTGCTTGTTCACTATGCTACTATTTGTATTTATGTATATTTTGTTTATGAAAAGTTTTCTATTTCACTCAGGGCTGAGCAGGAAATTGGACAATACTGATCAGTGCAGTAATTTGGTAAACAAATATAAATAAACATAATATGCATACTTTAAAGTGCACAATATTTCTTTCTGTAATGGATGACAGAGCTTGTTCCTGTTTTTTTCAGCAATGGATAGTGATTTCAAAAGCCTTTCCCTTACTTTAGGTAAAATTAATGTAATAAGAATTATTTTTTTTTAACAAGAGATTTGTTTACATGCTAGGACCTTAATGAAATTATTAATCAATTGATATCTTTATGTAGGCCTACTTTTTATTTATTGTTTACATACATTTTTATATTGATTACACCTAGTAGAATTCACTTTGTTGTGTATTCTTTCAACTAGGCCCCACAGTTATTTCACTAATGAATAGTAATAAAGAAGTTATCATTAAAATCTATTCATGAAGTAGGCATTAAAATTATTTTCTGAACTGCATTTGGTCTAGTCAAAATGCTATGTCTTATTTCTCCTGAATCATATTATAGTTGTTTTTATGTTCTTCAGACAAGAAATCTAGAATTTGCTGACAGCAGCTAGACAGATCTCCACTGTGATCACTGCAAATCACTCAGTTTAGGATCAACTTAGACATTTTTTATTCTAGGCTGTAAAATAATAGAGGTTTAGAATACCTTTTAACATTTTTTTTTCAGAAAACAGCATTAATAATTCAGCAGTCATTATATAACTCATTTGTCAAAGGAGTACTAATATAATATTCAACAATCAGGTGACATTTTGTAAAATTCAACTGTTAAAAATTGGAAGCTGCATATTTTATATTTAGGAAAAAAGTCATCATTACTTTCCTAGTGTCAGTGTTTATAAGCATAATATCATAAATGGCACACAAATGACAAAACACAATAAAATGCAACCAAAAACATTTATTAAGACATTAACACACCCCTTGGCACCTCCAAGTAACTTGAGCAATTTCATTTAGTAATTGATGTTTAATACATATTTTGGATGCATTTTTTTCATTTTATTATTAAGGCACAAAACTTAACAGTTTGCATGTAGACATACTTTTATTATTTAAAAAATCATGAAGCTGCACTTGCTTTGCACAATATGTAGCTGCATTATAATTCTCTCATTAAACACTAGATTACAATCCATTTCTGAGCAGCATTTTTGTAGACTTGTCATTTCCAATGTATGTTTGTAGACATTTTTGTAAAAAGTGTTATCCTCATTGACATGGATAGAAATAATCTAAGCCCAACTGTTTTCATTGAACAAACTGGGATAATTGACAGGGTAAACCACAAACAGATATAGAGCTTCCTTGTTGTTATTTCTGCTAGTAACAAGGGAACAGACTGGTTCAAATATGTCCTTTCAAACAGTAGCTACAATGTAAAGGGTCAGCTCCTGTCTCTCACACTCTAACCCTTTAGATAGAGATGCACTGCAAGTATCAGTTCCATCCTCATTCTTATTCTCAATTATGTAGTAATATTTCCTCTTATCTTGACCACATTTTAATAATTGCATACATAGATGACATGGTAATACATAATTCTGACTCCTCTTGATTAGTTTCCTTGAAAAGATTCCCTTCTGTATTATCAGTTTGGCTAAATAAAATTTAGCTCATTCTTACCTTGAAAAACAATGTTGTTTGGGATACATCAAAATTAATTCAAGACCAACCAATAAACTGGGAAAATCTAACTCAACAACTACTAAATATATAGAGACAATTCAAACATTCAAATAGATAGGAATCTGTCTGGATCCTAAACTTAACTTCTAATCCCATGAATAGGACAATTACAAGTTTACATTTTCTGGCTCTAGAAGCAGATCAGCAATCAGTAATGGAATACTACAAACCTGACTAGAATAGACATCTCCTCCATGATCGCAGTAGTCGAATAATAAACACAGTGCTCTAGAGGTAACGCTAACATGTATTCTCTCCCCTCAACATGAACACCCTACTGACTCCTGTGCAAAGCCAACTGGCTTCCTGTCAAACACAGAACTAACCTTCCTCCAGCCTCCTTTCTTTATGAACTCCTGAAATAAAAGTCTTCACTTCTTCATTGGATGGCTACCTACTAAGCAATTCCACTACAATCTTGCATCACTTTCCGTCTAGTACTCCATTCTTTACTCACCCCATAGCAAACTAATATGCAGTGATCACAGCTTCTCTTTAAGCCAGGGAAGCTCCCCTCACTTGTAGAAATGGTGAATCTTAGCCCTTCTTTTGCAAAGCTTTGAAAAAAAAATTCTCTCTTTAAAACTGTCAGCTTCGAGCCCTTCAAAGGATAACATCTCTCCTTATTCTTATTACACTGTATTTTCCGCATATATGCTAAGACAGTCCATATTTCTTGCATCTTCATATGGGACTCCAAAGTCTAGTATTAAATTAAATTGTTGTTTCAGATTTGTTGATATTTTCTAGTGGGAAAGACATGAGTATAGTGAGTTTCTAAAACAATTCTGCTAAATGTGAGATAAATTGCATATGACAATTAGAAACTTGAAATGTAACGTGAAATTGTTCTTTCTCAACTTTTTATATTTTCTGTGTCCTTAAATGTCTATTGATTTTTACATTGTTTCATTTATTCAGTATATTGTGGTTATTTAGTGGCCCATATCTATGCCCCTCGAGTCTCGCAACTCTTACCTAAACCTATTAGAGGCACTCGCCATCCAACCAAACACCCTATTCTTGGGTGACTTCAACTACCCCTCTATAGACTGCGAAACTTACACTGTGTCAAACTTACAGGCACAATGCTTCCTGGATTTTATTATCACAAAATACCCTGGAACAGATAGTGCAAGCCCCAACCAAAAGGATCAGATATACTAGATCTGCTACTCACAACATAAGAGACTATTGCACCCCCCACCATGTGGCACATTCTGACTACTGAGGCTGAATCACAAACATATCTCCTTTGAAATAAAAGTCAACCTGGAAAACCCAGCAAAACCAGTAACAGTTAGGAATTATTCTAAGGCAAACTACATCCTATTAAGTGGCTGTTTGTCAAATGTTAAGGCTTTCCTGAACCCAAGAATACAGCTACCTATGCAGAATTATTCATAGATTCCCTATACAAATGTGAATGGCTGCATAGAAGCTACCATACCTACTAGAAGTAATACCAAAACAAATTCTAAAAACAAACCCCACAGGTGGAATCGCTACCTAAATAGGGTATATAATAACAGAAGAAAATCTAATGGCCACAGTCAGGAAGAGCAACTCCCTTAAAGACAAGTGTTGTCTTATACAAATAAACAAGAAAAACAGAGATCTAATTAAGTCCAACAAAGCCAACTACAAGGTCACAATGGCCTTGCAGACTAAGGATAGTTACAAGGCCTTCTTCAGCTATATCTAGAACCCTATAGGTAACACACAACAGTGTGTTGAACTGGTAGTGAATGGTACCACCTTCACCAGTCAGGGAGACATAGCAAATCTACTGACTGATAAATTCAGCTCAAATTTCACCATCCACACCCCACCAGCTCCACCAGGTGAAATCCCCTCAAACATACTTGCTGCTTTCATCTCAGAACACGAATAAACAAATCTAAGTGGGTTCTCTTCAAGCAGCTTTATTATATATAAACACATTACTATTGTTGACTATAGACTGTAACGTAAGTAACTTATATACAATTAATGACTATGATCATACATGCTTACTCCCTCTTTCAAAATGGCACTAAGGTTGTGCACGTGTGCGGGTTATATACGTGCACGTACAGCCTCGCTTGCTTCTTAAGGATACAAGCGCACACACTTTACACTCTGACCTACATCCTCCCTCCTTGAGAAATAGACCATACAATTGTTATGAGACTGTTTGACATTCAGAAATCACAGGTAATCTATAGGTGTGCATTATACAATATTAAACATATAGGTATGCATATTCAAGTCCACATTGCTGCGCATTTCATACCCGGTTTAGACACTCATCCATATCATGTGACATAAAACTGGGAATTAGATTTAGCAGCTGGGACAGTTTCTGCAAAATGGTTGACCTGTGGAATGGTCAAATCACTTTCTGGAACAGAATCAGACTTTTGAACACATTCTGGTCTGGAAACAGTGTCCGACTCATTCTTTGATTTAGAGTAGAGTTTGCATCACAGATACAATGTTGTGATTGCAAGGATGATGATGGTACTGGTACAGGAAGAAGATGTGTGCAATTCCTCCTATACTCCACTCCTTCGGAATTTACCAAGTAAGATCTCGGGTCAGCACAGATGCCTGTAATCTGTCCTATTTGATCAAACGTTTCGTTGTCTGGATTCCTACTATCTCTCCTTCCCTCAACAGATGAAATAATCTGCTCTAGCTGTCATAACTAGATTTCTGCTTATTCCACTTCTTAAACAGTTGAGTCTTGATGGTTTTATTGTTCTTGGGTTTAGGCTGCAACAAACTTAAGGACATAGACAACGTAGTTCTAGTTTGCCAGGAAAGTAGTCTTTGAGCAGGTGAGCCAAGAATATCCTCACGGGGTATATTTCTGAGATTAAGTAAAATCAATAATACATCAGTATTTTCACACTCTGACCTTTCAAACAACTGTTTTGCACTCTGTACTGCTCTTTCAGCTAGACCATTGGAATGAGTATATTCAGGACTACTAGTGATATGTACAAAGTCCCAATCTTTTGCAAATTTCTAAAACAACTGGCTAGTTAATCAACTACCATTGTCAGAAAAAAGTTTGTGTGGACTACCATGAATTGAGAAATGGCATTTCAACTTAGTAATATCAGTAGTTGAGGATAAGTTTGGTAGTAGATCGATCTCAAATCAATTTGAATAAGAGTCTGCCAAAACTAAGTAGTGTTGATTGTTCCATTCAAAGATATCACTTGCTGCAGTAGACCAAGGTAGTTCAGGAATTTGATTTAGCTGAAGCGGTTCTCTTTGCAAATGTGGTCTAGTACTATTGCATACTGAACAAGAAGAAAGAACTCCATCAATCTCTTTTGATAAGGTAGGCCAAATACCAATTTTCTGGCTCTTTTCTGGGTGACTACAATGCAAAATTTGAATATATTCTTGTTGTAAGGAAGCAGGAACAACAATTTTAGGGCCTTTGAAAATAATTCCATATTCCATCAACAATTCATCTCTGTAAGAAAAATACGCTTGCACTTCAGGAGATACACTAGATTGCTTTGACTGCCATCCGACATTAATATAATGATAGAGCTTCTGTGAAATTGGATCAGTCTAAGTGTGATCTCTTAACTCATCAAGTCTAGTGGTGGAAAAATTATGTACTGACATCACATCAAAGTCAAACGTTTCTGCATCAAGCTGTTCTGTTGTATTTCTAGGAGATCTGGAGAAAGTATCAGCCAGATAAAGCAACTTGCCTTTAGCGTAGACCAGTTTGAAATTATACTTTTGCAATTTGAGCATCATTCTTTGCAATCTTGCTGGAGCAGATTGCATAGGCTTCTTTAGAATAGTAACTAGAGGCTGATAATCAGTTTCAATCTGAATAGCTCGACCATACATATAATTATGAAACTTGGAGCATGCAAATACTATAGTCAAAAGCTCTTTCTCAATTTGAGCATATTGTATCTCAGTTTGAGTTAGTGTTCAAGATGCATAGGTTACTGGTCTGCCCTCCTAAAGTATGACTGCACCTAAGCCAAATTTTGAAGCATCACAGGAAATAATAACTGGTTTGTTCACATCATAGTATCTTAACATAAGTGGGATGGTAATTTTCTGCTTTAGGTCTTTGAATGCCCTCTGATAAAGTTCCAGCCATGACCATGCAACATTTTTGCATGTTAGCTCTCTTAAAGATGCTGTTAACTCACTGAAGTCTGGTATAAATTTGCCTAAATAGTTGACCATGCCCAGAAAATGTTATAAACTTTGTACATTGTCTGGCGCTGACATCTCTAGAATAGCTGCTTGCTTGGTTGGGTCAGGTCTCAAGCCTGTACTTGTAAATAAATGTCCTACATACGTAACCTCTTGAAGTCTGAATTTATACTTCAGAGGATTGAGCTTTAAGTTTACTTCACGTGCTCTGTCTAGAACTTTCTTGAAGTTTCTGTCATGCTCTGCTTCATCATTGCCTCCAACTAACATGTCATCTACTATTATGGCACAAGGGTAACCTGCAAAAATTTGTTCCATTGCACGCTGAAAAACTTCACTTGCAGAATTTATTCCAAATGGCATCTTTAGGAAACTGTATCTGCCAAATGGAGTACTAAAAGTAGTTAGAAATGAGAATTTTGCGATGCAGCATCACTTGCGAAAATGAACTCTTTGCATCCAAAACAGAAACTACAGTGGAATTTGATATTAGAGCTGCAACTTCTTCAGCTGTGAGCATTGGATGATACAGTGTTTTTAATGCTTTGTCCAAATCTCTTGGGTCAATGCATATTCTAATTTCATCCGAGCCTTTCTTGTGAGTGGCTACCATGGATGATACCCATTCAGTTGGTTCTGTGACTGGACAAATCACACCTTGCTGCATCATTTTATCCAACTGAGCTTTTACTTTATCTTGCATAGCTATCGGAACTCTTCTTGCTGATCTGACTACTGGAGTGATCTCTGGGTCTAACTTCATGGAATATACAAATGGCAGCTTGCCCGATTTGTCATCGAAAACATCAGCATACTCTGAGAAAATACACACATAGAAAGCTAACTGTTTCGGCTCTACTTGATCAACTTGCTTTTTTGTGTGACCTTTTTTACAACTGTGTGAGGCTTACTTGATTTAGCATAGTTTTGGAAAAGATTCTATTTTTTACACTTGTGACATTGCTGGCCAAATGCTAAGCACTTCTCTCTTTTAGACTCATTATTCGCACGACAATTGCAGCAGTTAACAATAAAGCTAGATTTGGGTTTTGCTGATTCATGTTTGTGTTGCACTGAGCTGGCACCGGAGCTTGCACTTTTCCTGGAACTTTCTAGAAACCCTTGTGGCTTCTTTGGAAATTCCTGTAGCTGCCATGTGCTTAGGCCTGTTGTTGATCGTCATGTGTTACATACTGAATACATGTGCTCTGGAGTCAACTGAACCCATGTTTTTGTCACTCACATGCATACTTGTATGTTTTTCTGTCACCTCATGGATTTGACAAACCTTTGTGGCTTTGCTCAACATTAAATCCCTGTCACAAAGTAAAATCTTTCTCACAGCAGCACTATTAATACCACATACAAACCTGTCCTTTATCAGCTCATCTTTTAGATCACCAAACCGACATGTCTTAGCTCTGTTTCTCAAGTCAGTTATATAAGCTGCAAATGTTTCCCCTGGTTTCTGATCTCTTGTGTTAAACAAATGCCTCTCTAATGTAATATTCTTCTGGGGGTTGCGCATCTCTCTAAACTTGTGCTACAAACACTCAGGATCTTCCCTTGATTCAGCTTGTACAACAATATGATGGTCTGCACCTTCTCCTTCATATACTGCTGGTGAATACACAAATGAACACTCTCTCTGTATGGCCTCTGACCCTCCTAAGTTGAGCAAAATGAATGCCCTGGTGCATGCATCTCTATCTGCATAAGCTGCTTGTATGAAAATATTGTACTCTTGCTCAAATATTCTCCAGTTCTCTGCAACATTCTGATCAAACACAAGTGGTAGGGGTTTTCGAAATCTGTCTGTCATATTAACACATACCAGCGAAGGGGTTTTTGCAAATAAGCATGAATATACACACATACACATATGCAGAAGTTTCTGGCATAAACAGAACTTGTCCGATGCTTTCATGCTCTGAATTTATATTCTAATTGGTCAGAATTATGCAAATTAATGAACTTGTAGTACTTTCGAATGACTGGACTTTGCGAAATAAACTTCTTGGGCTTTTTGATACCTTGCTGAACTTTGCGAAATAACATTTTGATACTTTACTGAATTTTGCAAAATAACTTTTTGTTACTTTTCAGAATATTATTGGTAAAGGCAGAAATGCTATAGTTATTTACCATCACTTGTTAAAGTCGTCACTTTAAGAAACATTTGAGAACTTTACGATGTGACTGAATAACTCACCAGCACTCTGGTAATGTCTTTTACAAACAAAACATCTCTTATCAGTGTAAGAAACATGACACGCAATTGCATAACATGAATAAATTAAACAGTTGCCCAAAACTCAATAACTTTTGAAGTAATTGCATTTTGTGAATAACTGCATACAGCACACTGAAATGTCCCCAAAATGCCTGTGGTAATACAGGCCACTTATTCTCCACACAAAGAGGGGTTAGGGCTAAGAAAATCCTTCATATGTCCTCCTAATTAACCTTATTATTGTATCAGGAAATGCAAATACTTCCATTGCCCTACTCATAAAATCCCAGCTTAATCTGCTGAATACTTTCTCTGCATCAAGACCCACCAACGACAGTGATATTTTTATAAACTTTTCTTCCCTCTGGATCATCATTGTTTTTTTAAAGTTGTTAAATGTTTGTCTCACCTCTGCAAAACCACACTGATCCATATTTATCAATTTTGGGAACACCTTTGCCATTCTTTTAGCTAATATTGACATAAACACTTTATAATCAGAATAAATCCAAAAAATGAAGATTACACTCAGTAGGGTAAATGCCTCATTGTTAAAAATAAATGTAGTAAACAATCCAAACAATGAAGCAACAACGAGGCAAACATTATCAATTTATAGCTTACCAATTTATTGTGCAATAAACTTTTACGGTGGATTTTATTAATTTGAGCTGCTTGTTTGCCTCGTTGTTGCTTCATTGTTTGGATACTTTATAATTAGAGTTTAAAATTGAAATAGGTTTATATAAAGCTGGGTCCAATGGGTCTTTGGAGTCTTTGGGTAATACAGTCACTACAACTTTCTTCCTTGATGTTGGTGCTTCCCCTCCTTTTAAAATGCTGTTAAACAAAATTTCCAGATCTTTATCATTTTTTCCCCTCTTCACAACTTCCACACCTTTCTTCAGATTGATTATACATCACCATTTTTATTTCATCTCCTGCTATCAAAACAATAAGTTGTTGAGCCTCATCTACCTCTAACCATGGCATAAGTAAATTTTCCATAAATATTTCCATTTAGGCTCTTTCTTGATTTTCACATTTATTTGCTTTATAAAAATTTTCATAACATTTCTGAAGTATCTTTAATACATGATCTCTGGTTATTTGTTTGGCGACAGCCCTTTCTACACTGTGTTGCCTAAGTCGTTGTACTAAACATTGTAGAGATGTTATCAAAATAGTTGTTTTACAGCAATCTTTCTAAACTCATGCATGTTATCCAAATATTCCCTTATTTTCTCATTAACACTCTGCAGTTGCACCTCTTCTTCTTCTGTGAGATTCCACTTATTTTGCAATACTTTAACTTTTGTCAGCCCCCCTAAATAATTCCTATTATTTCTTAACCATATTTCTTTCTCTTTTATTACCACCCTATTTTAAAAGAAAATAAGGGACTTGAAATTTCAAGGATATAATTGGTATTGTAATCAAGAAAAGTTGTTTTCATTTGGAGATGATACTATTTTGTACCTGATAAATTCAGAAAATGACATATCAGTGCTGTGGAACATTCTGATACAGTTTCAAGTCTTTTCAGGATATAAAATTAATTAAGATAAATTAAAGGCTATAGCCATAATTTATGTACCCATGCTTGAAATGGTTCAGCAATGTCCATATTTATGGGGACATGATAAAATGAAGTATTTAGGAGCATGGATTAAAATGGCTTCTGTTATGGCAGCTAAAGATATGTGGGAAGAGACTAAACAAAAGGTAATACAAAAACTGAGACTTGGAAGTTCTTGTTTATATACATGGATAGTAAAATACAAGCAGTGAAAATGTTTTAGTCACTTTAGTTTTATACATAGGTCAGGCATATTTTTATCAAGTAGAAGAATAATAAAGAGTTGAAGGAATTTTTCTGGGAGGGGAAGAGGGCAAGAGTTAAGTGGGATAAGGTGACCCTTCCAATACTTGCAATAGAACAAGGTGGTTTAAGATTGCCTGATTTGAAGGGATATTTTAACACTACACAGTCAAGGCCCATATACAACAAGTAGAAAGGTTATAATTTAATGTGGAAAGGGGTAATGAGGAAGCAAGGAGAAGTTGAAGAGACTGGGATTTTGGATGCAGATCCATATGGAGAATAACGACCATGCAAAATATTATATTCATAAAGTAGAAGAAAATGTTCTAAGAACTAAGCCAACATGAGAATGGAGAAAGGAGATTATGTCACAGGGATGACTGCAAGTAAGGATACAGAAAATAGGAAAGACAGGGCTGGATATTACTTGAGAAAAATGGAAAATTAAAGACGGTATTGGCAGCAAATAACTAGGAAAAGGAAGGAAAGGTAACAGAGTGGGATGAGGCCAACAAGACATTTGGACTACCTTTCCTTCCATGGACTGATATCATAGTATAGAGAAATTCTAAGGACCTGCACTGGTAGTTTTTTAGGTGAATCTTGAACAGAAGTTTGTGTTAAAAAAAGGATAATTAGCAGGAATAAGATATTGCACAATACCTACTAGAATCAAACAGAGGAGGTTAGAAAATATTGGGAAAAGAGACTGGAAAAGCAATTTATATAAGAACAATAAGAGGACAAATGTATGGCCAACAAGTAAGCAAAAAAGTCCAAAAGGTTTAGGATCTTTGTTTGGAAGTGTTTGCATAACAAGGAGACTTCAAAGATTTTTAACTCCATAGATAGCAAATGTTGGAGGTGTGATGAGGAAGAAAGAGGTAATTGTGAACATATGTTTTGTGAGTGTAATGACTGCTGGCAGATTTGAAAAATTCCCTATAGAGTACTCTGTCAGGAATGCTGAGTGAGTAAACGGCTACCACTAAGGAAATTATTCTTTTGAGCTGTGGCACAGGATCGGAATTACTTAGATGTAGTAAGGACTTGTAATCTTTAATTCTGTTGGATACCAAAAAACCAATGCTAGAAAAAGGGAAATTAAAGCCTAAACCAACTATATTTGAAGCACCGAATATTTTGGCAAAAGGACTGGAAGACGAATCTTCAGAAATGGGAAGGAGCAAATTGCCTAGAAATAAATGGAACTTGTGGGAACGGTACATGCAGAATAACGTTCTAAAGGAGGAGTGAGGTTTAACAGAAGGCAGGAACTGAGCAATTTATGTAATGTTGGACTGATGGCAGTTATAATGAAAGAAAGAAAGGAAAGAAAAGAAAAGATATTTGACGCATAATATTTGCAAATGGAAAAAAAAATTAATATTTGTTTTCTTTTCTTTTAATGTACGTTTGCCTGTGTCTTAAGAGCTAATTTATTAAAGGTGTTTAAAATTTATTTTAGGATGTTTGGAATTCTTCAATACATAACAGTAGTTTATTACTGTCACTTTATGTGATGGAACGTTATGATTTATAATGTATGCTATCACATATAAATGAATTCACTAGAACTGGTATATTGTACATTGTTTAACAGTTATAGAAAATAAATGCAGTCAGCCTAATTCATCTTGCCTTGGTTCAACCATTCTGTTTTTTTTTTTTTTGTCTTCTATACATGCTTCATTATGGAAACAATCATGGCTTACCTTGCTTTAGTTTTAAGGATTATATTTTGTAGAAGAAAGGTTTGTTTCGAAGCTCAGTTCTTTACATCTGCAATGTTTCTTAAGTGGGCACCAGACACACGCTTTAGTTCTATGTTCATGAATTCACTTTCACTTCACAGTTTTGATGTGACTCACCTAATGCTGTTAAGTGTTGAAGGACACAGTACTGTGCTGCAGGAAGGTACTCTGGAAAAAAGGGAAAACATTAGATTTGAAGCCAATTTCTCTGAAAGAACAATTATTCTGTTCAAAGCAGACTGCACTATTAATTCTGCATCAAGTTGGCAACATTTCAAGGGCAATGCGCGTCATATAAAAGTTCTATACATAGCAAAGAGAGATCTGTTTTTGTGATTAGATGGAGCTTATTATTACTCAAAGTTCCTTTGTAAATAATGTTTGCATTCTTAAATGTATATAAAAGTCAGCTTAAGTTGAGTAGAAATAAACTGTAATAAATAAAAATTAGCAAATTAAGCTGTCCCAGTGCATATGAGAAATGAGTGAAGGGAATGTAAGCAAAAAAGAACGAATAAATAGAAAACGCTCACTTTATTTGCAAAAACAAAGCTTTTGGGAAATATCCCTTCTTCAGTGTTCAAACACATTACTTAAAGTCATCTTATTTAAATGAAGTAATATACAACACATGACACAGCCATCCAACAAGAACACACAAATCGTTAACCATTCAATTTTTAAAAAACATATTACAATATAAAAACACTGAATAAAAATAGAAAATTAAACCTAAAACTCATTCAATAAAAAAAACATGATTATCATAGGAGTATAAAGACTTATTTATACTGTTTTTGTTTAAAATCTAACATAGGTTTAATTGTTACCATATTATTAAGCCCAGGTGCTCTATCAGCTTTAAGTCTTATAATCCACTTGTATTCAGACATCTCTAATTTATTGTTTATGTCTCCAAGCCTCAGATTTTTATATACAACCTGAAGGGAATGTAAGCCCAGGACTGGGCTTACCCTGGTTTGATCTATGACATATATCTGTACCAAGGAGCTCCAATGGCCAGCCTCAGTAGCCATACATGTCATTTGCCACTTCTGTGCTGACTGCATGCAAACAGAGTTTGTAAGTAAGAACCATGACTATGCTGTTCATCTGTGAAGATCTTAAAAAGTCTAGCCTTACATTCCTATTTTCTCCTACCCTTATATTTTGTGTATGAATAACTTGGAGGATTGGGACATTTACTTATATCCCTTATCCATGACAGGTATGGATGGTAATTTAGGGATGAATGTATGGTTTTCCATTCAGTTATCCAAATTACACTTGAATAGAGTAAGAGAATTTACTTTTGATATGGAGGGGAAAACAAACATGGATGCGGTATTCTCTGTGATATACACCTGCCCCTCCAGCCTGTCCTATTAATGTTGCAAAATAGATTTTTGTGCTCTCATGTGGATGTTCACTCTTCTTTTGGACTTTCAAATGTGTAATAGATTTGAAAGGAGGAGGTGAAATGAAGTCCTGTGTATGAAGCAGAGGGCATCTCTTAGTAGTAGCCTGTATGATACCAAAAAGAGAAACCAAAAAGAGAAACAAGGCCTGGAAATGGTCTGCATTGTTTTTCTAATTTAAGCCCTTGATTGTTTTAGTGAAAAAGCATTGTGGCCATTTACGTTGTGACAAATGTTTGGACAGGTGCATGCTGAAAGGGGCATTATATTCAGCGATTGGACTAATGAGAACCAATCACAGTGGAATAATTACATCCATTGACCTGGGCGCCATACCATTAGATATAAACAGTGCAATGAAGAAGGACTTCTTTACAGTAGTGGATATACAGTGATCTAAGAACAGTTCTTGACAACATAGGTTTCCAGATCACTCACTGTATGATTACATTTTGGGGTGGGGATGTGTTGCCAATGTGATTGTAACAAGGGAAGTCATTCCTGCTGAAGGATACTATTATACATTTCTTGTGATTTAGTTTCACTTCGTGGTCTTGACACCAACCATTTGTTTGAGAAAGGCCCTCTTGGAAGATCTTTGTGTTCAATGGGGAATTTATTATATTATCAAGTTTATAGTAATCTGCAAAGTTGCTCAGCCATAAACCTTTAACATTTGTTTTGACTTCAGAGAATCAAATGACAAAGAGGAGTGGCCCAAGGACTGAACCTTGGGGTACACCACTAGTGACAGGTCATTTAGAAGAGGTAGAGCCACCCGCCCTCATTTCCTAGGTTCTGGTTGTGAGACAACTTGCTATCCAATGAGTTACACTGGGATTTAAATTTAGCATGAAAAGTTTATGCATGATACCCAAGTATGGTGTCTAACCAATAAAAAGTGTCTGTTTCCATAGTTATGAACATTCCTACTATCATCATTACCAGATCAGTGAATATGGCATCCTGAGGCAATGTAGAAATTGCCTCATGTTTGCTGACAACCAGTTAATTCTTAAAAAAAATATGGTATGTGAGATATGTATTTATAAAACAAGGTCACTGGAGGCAAAACTCTAACATAAAAGCACTCTTAATGTCAATAAGGTTGTCAGTAGTACACACTCAACACCATCACACACAATTCAAAGCAGATACATCAATCCACATATGCTGTGGCACTTAAATTTAACCTTCTTAAACCCCAAAGACCTCTTACATGAAGTACACATAACAAATATCCTCAACAGCCCTGAATTCACTCTTTCAAAACAACACCCACATCAACACATACAGCCACATGTCATGGAGCCACTACTTCTAAGCCATAAGGCAAACCACCACATAATCCAACATTCTGGTCATTGGAGACTCCATTGTGAGACATGCTGATGATTGTCTCATCTGGCTGAGTAAGAAAAAGTCACGATCAGTTGCTTATCAGGTGGCCAGGATCCACCACATTACACATGCATTCAGGTCATTGGAGCACAATCACCAATATGATGCAGTCACAGTCCATGTGGGTATAAATGACCTGAGATATACCTCCCTAGACTATATGAAGAGAGACATCATGGAGCTGTTGGAATATGTGTCCAGGCTGGTATGAGCCTAGCATTGAGCAACATTTTACCTTCTCCAAGGATGATGCTAGAATACAGACAAAAGATTATTGACTTTAATAATTGCCTTAGTTTCTGCTGTCATTCTAAGGGGTTGTAATATTTGTCAACATGGAAGGAGATAGTCAACAGACCGTGTTGCTTTGTCAGGGATGGTCTGCACCTCTCCCCTCTAGGCTTTCAAATATTAGCTAAAATATTATCCTCCTCCCATAGTGCCTTTTTTAGGCAATGCCAAACTGAAAGTACTTCTGACATAGCAAATAATAAAATCTAAAGGTGTTACTGCTCAATGCTAGGAGTCTAAACAAAAACCTTCATTCCCTAGAAGCTCTCTTCACCCTAGAGAATGCTGACATCTGTAGTGTCACTGAGACATGGTTTAAAGTCAAGGACAGCACACCAACAATGCAATGTTATAATGTCTTCAACAGATTTAGTCTGACTACTACACAGATAGGGACTAAAGGTGGAAGTGTGTCAATTTACATAAAAAATAAATATACCTGTAGGCTGGACAAACAGGACAATGCACTTGAGCTTGTTAATGTTCAAATTACCATAGGCAAAACCCAATACCACTTCCTTGTGAGCTATAGGTCCCCCTCTATAACCCATGAAATCCAACCCAATGCCATATTTGTGGGAAACTTAAACTACCCAGCAATTAAATGGGAATCATATATGACACCAAACATACAGGAACAAAGATTCCTGTATTTTGTAAGCATAAACTCCCTGGACCAGATTGTCAATACACCAACCAGGGGTGCAACCCTATTGGGTCTGGTACTCACTAATGTGGGACAGTGCTGCATATCCCCTAGTGTAATGACTTGTCTGATAAAGTCAGACTCAGACCACAAAATGGTCTCCTTTCAAGTAAAAATAAATCTTGGAACCCCAGCTAACCCTGGCATATTCAGACATTACTCTAAGGCTAACTTCCTACAATTAAGTGATAACCTGGAAAAATGTCAAGTTCCCACAAACCTTGAGAACACTGCTGCCTATGCGGAACTGTTCACAGAAGCTTTATAGAAACATGTTAATAGCTGTATAGAGGTAGTGGTACCCACTAGGAGGAAGTACAGAGCTAACTCAAAAAACACGCCAACCTGGTGGATTCACATCAGTAGGCTGGGTGGATGGACCTCCTACATATCCACAAAACCAGCAGCACCAGATTTACCCATTCTAAAGAATTAAAGCTTGCCTGTGATATAAATAGGACCTGCTGGAGAGACAAGTATGTATCCCAGGGACTACCCATTCTCTGGAACAGGCTCCCCTATCATGTGAAGCAATGTTCCTTCCTAAACCAATTTAAGTGTAACTTGGACTATTGGATGGAGAACAGGAAATTCATCCTTGGTTTAGGACCTATTTCTCTAATGGACAGATGCAGCCTGTAAATGATTCATTTCCCATGCCCCTGCTTGCTTACAGTTATCAAGGGTATGAAAACTTGTCAGAGATTTGGGATACATGGCTAAGCTTAAAAAGGCCCTTGCAGTCATTAGCCTAGTAAACACCTATGGGATGGTGTTAAATGCCTTTCTGAGTTTCAGATATTTGGTCTGTACTGATTTGCACTCATCCATTCCCTCTGTAACCTTCTCAAACAAATCAGCTAGGTTAAGTAGGTAGGATCTGCCCCTGACAAACCTGAACTGGCTTGGGTTGAAAATTTGCAATAATGCCTGTGTTGTAGTTTTTGATTTCTCTAACAATCCTTTATATTGCTTTACAGATAAAGCTGGTCAGGTTTATGGGTCTATAGTTAGCCAGCTCCATTGACACCCCACCTTTGTGAAGGGGATGACTTTTGCTGTCCACCATTCAACAGGTACAAAGCCTGTTTGGAGGCCTATATTAAACAGCCTCTATAAGGGGGGGGGGGTCTGACAGGTTTTGTTTCAGGTGAGCAGTATGAAGCCCAATATATTATCTGGCCCCATGGAAGTAGTGTCCTAAGCCTTGAGTAGTGAATGGAATACTTGCTTTTGGAAAATTTAAGAGGGAAGTAGATGTGTGTATATAATCTGGAAATATAGGAGGGGAGATGGGGTGACGTTAGAGCTAAAACTGTCCACCAGTAGATTGGCAATGTACTCTGGGTCAAGTATGTGGTGTCATTTACTACTAGTTCTGCTCAGTACTGAGCATCGTTTCTGAAGGCACTAACATAGTTAAATAAGGCATTGTGGTTATCTGGCACCTGGGTGGCTGTTTTTATCTCATATCTGGCCTTAGTTGATTTGATCAAGGTCCAGTGTTCCCAGTTTAGTTTAGTAAAATAATTTTTAACATTTGGAGAGTTAACTTTATTTTTGCATGTAACAAGTTTTTTCTTTTATTAGAAAGTCTATTTATTTTTGATTTATACCACAGGGATTTATTCCTAAATGTTTTTGTTGTAATTACTTTGGAGGAGAACAGAGACATCTATGTAGCTATCTGCATGTGCATTGAATCTGGCAGCAAAGTTTTCTACATGCACGGTCAAGTCATCAGGTGAGATGGGGGTTTTGAATTTGCCTGTGATCACTCACTTTTAGTAGATTAGCCTTAGAATGATCTCTGAATACTAAGGTACTGGAAAATACTTCCTGCTTCAGTCATATGGTGAATCTGACAGATCTGAAGTCCAGTTTAACCAGGGAGAAAGTGACAACTGTTAGGGACTAAAGCTGCCCCATGTTGACAAGGACCAAATCTATGATTTTAACATCCCTGATTAGGTTGTAGACTAACTGGTACAGAAAGTTTGTATTGGTGAAGTCCAAAAATTTGTGGGAATAAATGATTGAGGATGTATAAAGCTCCTAACTGATAGTGTAGCAGTTGACATCTCCAAGGCAAATGGAATTTGGCCTATTATGTAAGGATTACATCTTAGTTAGGCAGAAGGTATGTGCTGATGAGAACATAGAGGGGTTCCTATAGTTAGCTTTGATATAATAAGGAGTTTTTTAATACTAAGTTTAATGTGTAGGAGTTCTAGGTCATTATCTTCTTTTATAAGTTCAGAAGCGAAATGTATTTTAAGTATATGGAGATACTGTCACCTTTACTGCCTTCATCAAAAGCAGTGGGCCTAGACATGTGAAAGGGATTGAAACCCTAAAATGATGGAGTGCTGTCAATGATCTTAAACCAGGTCTCAGTGACAATGCATACATCAATGTCTTCCAGGGTAAGGACTGCCTGTTGGAAGTGCAGTTCTTTTTTTGTTTGGGCTATTAGTACTGGGCAACAATACCTGTATGTCATCTGGATTCTGTTCTGTTATGTTGGAAGCTTTAGAAAACAGATAGGTTCATAGGTTCATAAGTAGGCACTAGGCTATCTCCCCGAAGGCATTTATAAGCCCCCTTAGATTAGTCCCCTGTGCCTCTGTTCAGCAGATCCACTGAAGTGATCCCCGGGGTAAACTTTCTGTTTCCCATCCACTCGTCAAGGTTTCTCCTGAAGAGTGTTAGCAAGGAGCTCTGCCTAATGTAGATTAGAATCTTGTTCCAAAGCATGGGAAGACTCTGGGACAGGAATCTATCCCTCCAGCATGTCCTATTTATTGTTGTGGTGAGGTTTAGATCCCTAGAGCATGTGGCTCGAGGGAATATGGTTTTCTTTAGGTGGAGCATGTCCATCAATTCTGGGTTGGACATGGCCTTGTATGTCAGGCAGAGATCACCTATGAGTAGGCGGTATGCAACCGAGTACAGCTGGAGTTTCTTCAGTGGAGCTGCATAGGGCATCTGTTTGAGGCCAGTGATCCTCTTGGTGAGGTACTTCTATGGTCTTTCCAGCTGTTGCAGATGTCGTGTAAGGTACATCCCAAATGGGGCATTGTACTCTATGATGGGTCTGATGAGTGATGAGTAGAGGGGCACAATGACCTCTTTTGATCCAGATGCAAACACTTTTGTGATTAGGTGGGCCACATAGAAGGACTTTTTAACCACTTTGGCAATGTGATTATCAAAGGAGAGTTACTATCTACTTGGGTCCCCAGATCCCTTCTTCTGTATTTAGGGGACTACCACCTATGTGGTAGTTTGTGGGTACTTTGTTTTTTCCAAAGGGGATGACTATGCACTTCTTGGCATTTAGCTTGAGGCCATGATTTTGACACCAGTTATCCATTGTAGTGAGACCTTTTGGAGGATGTCTGTGTCAGCCGGAGAGTCAGTTATACCCCCTAGTTTGCAATCGTCTGCAAACTTGGTCAGCCATAGTCCTCCTGTGCTTGCCTGTACCTCTGAGAAGTATATGTCAAACAGGAGGGGTTCTAGGACTAAGCCCTGGGGAATGCCACTTGTAACCGGTTTAGAGTTGGACCTAGCTCCCACAACTCTCACCATGTGGGTTCTGTCCACGAGCCAGTTGGAAACCCATCTTGTGACATAGAGGTTTATGTTCAGGTTGGTGAGCTTGTCTATAATACCAGAATGGGGAATGGTGTCGAAGGCCTTTGCGAGGTCTAGGTAGGCTGTGTCTACCACCTTTCCCTCCTCTGTAGCCTTGGTAACTGTCTCAAGGAAGGCCACCAGATTTAGGAGACATGATCTGCCCTTAACAAAGCCAAACTGGGTAGGGTCCAGTGTTTGGAGTTTCCCAATGTCTCTGTTAATGAGTTCCATGATGATGCACTCCATAGCCTTGCAGACCAAGCTAGTCAGGCTTATAGGGTGATAGTTCCCTGGGTCTGTTGTGGCTCCACTTTGTGGAGCAGAATAACCATTGCTGTGTGCCACTCTATGGGTACATAGCCTGTGGAGAGGCCGAGTTTGAACAGCGTGTTTAGGTGAGGGGTTAGTTCATCTTTGAGCTCATGTAGGATGCAGCCTGGGACACCGTCCAATCCCATTGATGCTGTGTTTTTGGCTTTGGAGAGGGCTGTTTTAACCTGAGTGTCTGTGATTTCACGGGCACTACATTCTTCTGGTATGGTTATGGGCCCTTTTGGGGGTGAGAGGGGGGTGAAGTTTGCAATGAACCTGTCTGCCAGGATGTTGGTGATTTCAGTCGGTTCAGTGTATTTTGTGCCATTCTGCACTAACTCTGAGCAGATCTGAGCATTGCCACTTAGATTCTTGACATAGCTAAAGAATGCCTTGTGGTTATCTTTGGAGTCCTTGGCAATTTTTCTTTTGAAGCTAGCCTTAGATAATTTTATGAGGGATCATAGTTTCTTGCTGATACTGATCAGGGATGTCTTCCTTTCTTGGGATTTTACTCTTTTCTGTACTAGTTTCCTCCTTCTATTGTATAGCTTGTTTATGGCAGGGGTCCACCAGACTGGTTTCCTTTTCTTGGGGGAGTGAGTCTTGGTTTTGCTTGAGATAGCACAATACATGCATTCTTGTAGGTGCCTGTAGATTGCATTAGTAAAGGATTTTGCAGCTTGGACAGCATTATCCTTTAGAATGGGGGCTTTGAAACTTTCCACCTTGGTCTTAAGTAACGCGAAGTTTGCTTTTGAAAAGTTTTTCATGGTGGTTTCCTTGACCGGGGGTGGGGGCAGAATGTGGATATCCAGAGTGATTTGTTTATGGTCAGCTCTAACCAGCGAGGGGTTGACCTCCAGTGTGGAACACCGGTCACCCATGTTGGTGATGACTAGGTCCAATATGTTGTCACCTCTGGTGGGAGTGTTGACCAGTTGATCCAGGGCATTTGAGTTTATAAATTCTAAGAAACGTTGGGCAAGGGAGTTAGTACTTGAGTAGTTCTCCCAGTTAATGTTTGGGTAATTGAAACTACCCAATATTAGGGTGTTTGGTAGGACCTTTATGTTTCCCAGTGTTTCCAGAAACGCATAGTGGGGGTCCTTGTACATGGTGGGTGATATGTAGCAAGATACAATTTGAACTGCAGTTTTGCCCATTGTTAGTTGCATGTGAATGATCTCTGAAGCATCGTGCTGTGCCACTAACCTAGAGGTGTGGGTATCCTTGATGAATATGGGTACGCCCTCGCCTTTTGTATTTCGGTCCGGGTTCTGAGGCTGAAATGTATAGTATGAGTTGTAGCCTGGTAGTGCTGGGGTGCTCTCTGGAGCCTTAAACCAGGTTTCTGTTACTGCACATATATCGATTTTCTCCATACTGAGGAGTGTCTCGAGTGCATGCATTTTTAGGTTTAGACTTCTGGCACTGAGTAGCATTACCCACAGTTTTTTGTTACTTGTGCTATTTACAGCGGTGGGTTTGTCTTTTGAGTCTTGCCTAAAAAAGGCACCATGGGGATGGCAAGAGCCTTGGCCAGTATGCGAAAGCCTAAGGGTGACAGGTGCAAGCCGTCTCTAGCGAAGCAGAGTGGATTGTCAAGTATGTCATCCCAGGCAGACAGACACTGGATCCCCTTTGAGTGACACCAGAAAATTAGTCAATTGTTGAAATTGATATTTTTTTCTTTATACTGTGGCATCATTCTTGATGAGGGCAGGATGCTACTCAGGGTCAGGGTCATACTGGCCTGGGCTACGTGATCAGAGAGCTATTCCATGTCTCTTTTCATGTAGTCCAGGGAGGTAACGGCTCAGGTCATTCACACCAACATGGACAATGACAGAGTCGTATTTGTACTTGTTCTGGAGTGAGCTGAGTGCTTGTGTTATGTGGCAGATCCTGGCACCTGACAAGCAGCTAACAGTAACCTTCTCCTTATTCAGCCTAGTGAGTGGGACATCAGTGTGCCTGACTATAGAGTCACCTATTACTAATGTGTTGGGTATGTTATTTTGCCTTAAGGGTTGTGATTGTGTTACACTGGTTTTGTGAAGTATGTGTTTCATGGTTTGTGTTGGGGGTGAAGGTTGCTTCAATGTCTGGTTTGGAGGTCTCTGTTGCTTTTGCAGATTTTTATTTAGAGCCTCCGAGTATGTTTATATGTATTTATGTGTGTTTTTTGCCTGTGCTGGTTTAATGGTTCTATGTCAGACTGATGGTGTGATGCAAGTATTTCCCTTCTCCTCTTGACTGTCTGATCCAGTCTTGGGTTGAGAGAGCTTAGCCTCCAGTTTGACTGTATAATTGCATCTCTTGCATGTATTAGTGTTTGGTGGTAGGAGGAGAGGGTTGTCTGTGTACATGAGGTAGTTGTAACATTGCCTCAAAATGACCAGATTCACCAGTCGGACTGGAGAGTACACCTGAAACTGCCCTTTGTATATGCCTAGATAGGTACAGTGAACTGTTTTACTGATTGTCTGGTAAGTGAAATAGAGAGCCTTGTCCTTCTGTATAGTATAAGGGGGGGTCTAGTGCTAGGGTTTATAAGTACTTGCCATGAGTTTTGAGCAAGTGCTGGGCTGAGAAATGAATGGTTTGAGTGCTTAAGTTGACAGTTTGTCTAGTTCCAAGGGAAAAATTGAAGAGGAGACTTTGTGGAGCTGGGAATAGTTATACCCTAGCTAGCCAGTGCTGCCCAGCGAGCAACTGCGGTTTTTATAGCAGGGAAATGAAAGAAATAGAAATTATCCCAAAATGGCCAATAAACTACTAATTTCTGGGTCAAAACCAGTCCTCCAGGGACAGATAGGCTGCTCAAAGCTCTTCTCTTTCACAGGTGAACAAAAAAAGTTCCTTCTATCCAAGTAAGGTATGGGCAAACACAGAGAATTGTACCACAGACCTGAATTCAACACTATCCTGAAAACTGGACTATAATAGCTTAGAAAGGAGGGAAACAAGTATTTTTTTTTTTTTAGAAAATAAATCAGATACAATAAAAAACACTTTAAATGCACAGAAAAGGATACTTATTGTTATATATCTCAGATCAGAGTTGTAGTCAATGCCCCTAGTAATAAAGTAGGAAGAAATACAAATACAGTAAAAGCAAGTGAATAAAGTGAAATTTTACATATATATATATATATATATATATATATATATATATATATATATATATAAAACAATAGAAAATGAACAAACTGATTTAAACAAGTTACCCAGTTAACCAAAAAAAAGCTCAAAACTGAGACAAGTTCTAACTGCACACTCCTGCCACTAGGGTGCAGGGGAACCTTCTCCAAAAAAAGATGGCCTGGATCAGTACTTAAGTTATACAAACAAAGCTAGATTCAGCAGGCCTGAATCTGGTCTATGCTACAGCAACAAGATGCACCAATTTCAGAAAGAAACAGTTCAAATAAGCAGGCACAATAAGCTTGTGACCAGAAATTCCCAGCTCAGAAGGGCAGAATCCAGCCTCTCCTCCCACAAGAGTGCATACCACAAACCTTCTTAATGTAGAATAACTGGCCTGAAGCCTAAGTGCTTAAACCAGAACTAATACACTTTTAAAATAGCAGACACTGAGCCTTCAATCAGCAATTCCCAGCATAGAAGGATGTAAGCTACCTATCCTGCCACAACAGTGCAGACCACAAACCTTCTTAATGTAAAACAACTGCTATGAAGCCCAATTGCTTAAACCAAAAGACTTAGAATAACAGTTACAATTTAATCAGGTTACTATCAAGCAGTAATAAATGCAGCAGAATAAATAAAATTGAGTACATTTAAGAAGAAGCAAAAGCAAAATAAAGGAGGAGGAAACACTAATACACTAAAAGCAGATGAATAAAGTGCAATTTTTTTTTTGTTAGTAAAGTGCAAGGAGAGAGGAAGGAAGAACCTAAGTGGGTTGGCCTTCTCAAACCTTCTCTCTATATTAAGTAGAGAGAACACTAGACTCAGAATATGATCTCACTTTACTCGGTTAAGTGAGCAAATGAGATAGACCCAGGATGAGTGCTCAAATACAAACTTATAGGAGGGGCGGGCTATTCCAGAGCTGCCAACACTAACACCAAGACATGAACAGGGAGTGTGGGTGGGAAACTAACTGCAGAGAGACACACAGCACACTATTCAGTGAAACAATTAGGTAACGGAAAAAATAAAGTACAGTACTTTTAAAACTGCAAGTTTGCACTTAACAGAAGAATAAAATACAGTACTGCAAGTTTGCTCTTAACTTCAGCTTCTAATGCAGGTGATTGTAGCCAACCAAGTCACTCAGAAATTGAGCATAAAATGAATTCTCAAACTTTGTGGCTAGCACTTAAAGTACAGAGGAAACCCTCTAGGCTAACAGTTAAATATCAGATAAAAAATAATTGAGAAGACTACAACCCCCTCTTACAGCAGAGAGACACACAGCACACTATTCAGTGAAACAATTAGGTAACAGAAAAAATAAAATGCAGTACTTTTAAAACTGCAAGCTTGCACTTAGAATAATAAAATACAGTACTGCAAGTTTGCACTTAACTTTGGCTTCTAATGCAGGTGATTGTAGGCAACGAAGTCACTCAAAAATTGAGCATAAAATGAATTCTCAAACTTTGTGGCTAGCACTTAAAGTACAGAGGAAACCCTCTAGGCTAACAGTTAAATATCAGATAACAAAGAGGTGAGAAGACCACAACCCCCTCTTACAGCAGAAAGACACATGGCACACTATTCAGTGAAACAATTAGGTAAGAGAAAAAATAAAGTACAGTACTTTTAAAACTGCATGTTTGCACTTAACAGAAGAATAAAATACAGTACTGCAAGTTTGCACTTAACTTCAGCTTCCAATGCAGGTGATTGTAGCCGACCAAGTCACTCAGAAATTGAGCATAAAATGAATTCTCAAACTTTGTGGCTAGCACTTAAAATAGAGAGGAAACCCTCTAGGCTAACAGTTAAATATCAGATAACAAAGAAGTCAGAAGACCACTACCCCCTCTTACAGCAGAGAGAAACACAGCACACTACTCAGTGAAACAATTAGGTAACAGAAAAAAATAAAATACAGTACTTTTAAAACTGCAAGTTTGCACTTAACAGAAGAATAAAATACAGTACTGCAAGTTTGCACTTAACTTCAGCTTCTAATGCAGGTGGATGTAGCCAACCAAATCACTCAGAAATAGAGCATAAAAAGGCACTGTGTAAGTAGGGAAGGATTTAGACCATATACAAAAGCTTTGGGGAGATAGTTACAGGCCATCCCTGACAAAGAATTTAGGACTATCTACTGTCATCTTCCAGGCAGCTATAAACTGCACTGCTTGTAATGATACCAGAAGCTAAGCCAATTGTTGAAGTCAATAAAGTTTTTTTTTGTAGAAGCTTCATGTGAAAGCCTTGCCTATAATAACATTATGTAACTACATCTCTCACACACTGTATCAATTTGTTTAAGTTGTAGGTGGATGTTAGTAAGCATGAGACAATTGTTACATTGTCTCAAAATGCCCATTTCAACCAAGTTTGCTACAGGCACAGATGGGAAGTGCAAAGGCATGGTTCCAGATTCCAGATGCATACTAATGTAGGCTAAAAGGGGGGGGGTGGCACTAGCACCAAGAAGGTTTGGAGTTGATTTACTCAAGTGCTGTCTGTCTGGAAGAACAATCTAAGTCTCCACTCAAGGAGCAGCATGTAGTGCAAGACCAGAGGTGTAGCTACTGTGAGAGAATGTTTCAGCTTGCAGGTAAGATACTGATTTGGGGTATACTAATAAGTGAGGACAGAGAAAATTTGTGGATAGGTAGCAAAATAATTTGTCTAGACTACCTATAAGATTGCCTTTGATATGCAACAATGCAGTACTGCTTAACTCTGCACTTTATACAGCTAGAATTGGTGAAAGATTTAATTAGGATTCCTAAGAGAGAATCTGAAAGTGAAAGCATTGGCATCTGTTGAATACAGCTTTGCACAGAGCACTGGCATCCACTGTTTCAACTGAGCAAAGGAAGGAAAGACTCAATAACAAAGGAGCAAGAGCTCTGGTCAGTAACGTCTACCCCTCAGAACAGCAGCAAATTGCTCCGTGCAACTTTTCCGATTCTTAGTTCAGTCTCGAAGAAAAGTGCAGTAATTGAAACTGTTGACATTTGTTGCAAGGATGACAGTTGCAGTATAATTGCTTATGCATAGAAATTCCAATAGGCACACATATGCCCTTTTACATTGATACTCAGAGTTTTTTACAAATGAACCCAGAACTGAACCGGATTCTTCATCAGTCTAGAAGATCAGTCCAATGCATGGATAAAATGGGGGACAGTCTGTACCATTCTCACTTGTCTATTCTGAGCAAATTCCATAAAATAAGTGCACACTTTTTTGATCAGTTTTTTTAACACTGATTGATAGATTTCTGTCTGTTTTTACAGTTTATTATTTGATTGTGCAGAAAACTGATGGTTCCTGAATTCCATGTCATTCCCTAAAAAGATTACAGGTAAGTGTCCCTGGGGAAAACAAATTCTGCCTATGAGTTACTGTTTGCTATATGTCTTTCATTTGGACATGAACCAGCAGATTTCCACCTCTGAAAACTGTAGGTCTTTTACTAATACAATGCACCTTTTTTTTAGCCCAAGATTTATTTCATGGTGTATAAAATGCACCTGGCCTTAACTCAAGAAGTGTCCAATCATACTGGGACAGAATGGTCCATGACTGGACAAAACATAAGAACCTACTGAAGAAGATGTGTTGGCATTATAAAACGAGTGGCTGAAAAATTAATGATAGAAGAACAAATGGCAGAGAGTGTGAAGCCAT
>NC_056735.1:268762997-268785497 GCF_019279795.1 Protopterus annectens | reverse complement strand
TTTTAAAGCATCTCATCAGCTGTGGATAAGATACTACTGGTATCTATAATGGAGCAGTAACAACAAGGATAGTTACACATGAGAATGCCTGGCTGAGGATACAATTCCTGCCCGAGATGGTTAAGAGGCACCTACTATAAAAAATGTGTTGTCTGAACCCCTTCCCAAGAAATTAACTATATGACTAAAGGAACGTAATGGCATCAGTCAAGCAGATAAGTCACCCCACTCCACATACACACACACACACACACACACACACACACACACACACACACACACACACACACACACACACACACATACATACACACACACACACACACACACACACACACACACACACACACACACACACACACACTCTCTGAGGTACTGTGGGAATAGCCCCCCCCAAAAAAAATATACTTTCTTCAGAAAATAACAGAAAACTGATCAGTTTAGACAAAATAGGTTTTTTAAGAAGAAGAAACAAGCTTAAAGAGATGACAGTGTCAATGCAGAAACATAGAAATTAGAAGGAAGGCAAATCGCCTCTCCCCCAAGTTGGAAATAGACATTATTGACCTTGCTGCCAATCAGCTCCTCCTTTCACATGCTCTCCCAATTGGAAGAAAAGTGATTCAGCATAAACTCATCCAAATGGTTAACATGAATCTTATTAACCATAGCCTTAGAATCCAACATAGTATTCCAGACTTTACACCTGTCATGGGAATGCCTTCTACTCATTGGATGAAGTACAACTACAATAAGTCATTCTGGAGCAGATTTTACATTGTGGGTTTATAGAGAGAGAGTCCATCTGGGGAAACAGTAGAAAGAGTATTATTCCAGATGGTTTTGGCCCCAAAGAAACATAGCTCTTGGTTGTCCTTGGATGCTTTTTTAGATGTATCCAGGCTGAGCAAGTTCCTCTGGGTAACCATATTCAAGATGCTAATACTGCAATCTTTGCTTTTACCCCTTTTCCCAAAGGATTTGTAGTCACCCTGGATCTGAAATATGTATACCTACATGTTCACATGCACAGGGGACACAAGTAATTCTAGAGATTCAGTACAAGACATGGCCACCTCTAATTTACCCCATTTCCCTTTGTCTGTCAACAAATGCCAGAGTGTTCACAAGAGGTTTAGCTCTACTGTTAGTCCATTTCATAATCCAGAAGATTCATATTTACCCTTATTTAGACAAGTGTTCCTTTCAAATAACTTCAGTGGGGACATGCAGAAGTCTTTAGAGTATCCATGCAGTGTCTAACAAATCTGGGAATTTCCATTTTCAAAGTAGAACCAGACACCAGAGAAGACAAAAATCTATCTCCCTTTTGAAATCTTGGGGCTCAAAACCCAGAGTCCCAACATGCCAAAAAATGAAAATGCCGGAGAAAATTGAATAGTAAACATTGCTCTTCTCCTTTAAACTTCTTTTTCCATGAAGGCAAGCCCCCCTGAACACTCCAATGTGGGGAGCAAGTCTCCCACTCCCCAAATTACTAACTCAAAGATTGCCATACATAACAGAAAATGGAATATTCCAAAAAATTGCAGTCTTAAGACGTAGAATTTGTAAGTCTCCATTTTTGACCCTTCAGTCTCCATATTACAGGCCTCACTAGTTCTGGTCCCCACCTTTCAAATGGTTACCCTAAAAATGTTCCTAGGAGCATTATTGGATGCAGAGCATCCAAAATGTTCTTTAGCATCCCAGGCTTCATGTCATTCTTCATAATGATACTCCTGGCCAGGCTGCATATGAGAAAGATAAAGTGTTATTCTAGAAACCTTTGGGAGCAATATCAACTTCTTCATTAACTATTAACTCTGACCCCCCTGAGAAGTACATGCAAATGTCAGGGCAGGGTGGTAATCAGGAATTTGAAGGTAAAAATAGTCAACAGCACAGTCACATGATATATAAAATAGCTATTAAGTACCCACTCCAAAAGCCAGGGTTGTATCTTCAGATGTCTTGTATTTCATAACAGTAGAATATACAGATAGACAAGCTGAGCAGGACCAGGCCCAAACACCATGAATGGAGACTGAACTCCAAAGTTTTTCAGAGTCTAAAACACAGATGGAGTATTGTCTTGGTAGAACTTTTCATATCTGAAAAGAATTACTAACTAGATAAATGTTGTTCATATATTCATGTATGACAGCATGGTCAGTAAATGCTGACTCCATCCTTTGGGAATGTATGTCTACCATTCTTCTGATTTCCAGGCTGTTGCAATGAGCAAGGGAAAACAAAGCTAGGATCCATCTTTCTCCCAAATGGTCCTTCAGTATGGATAGGTTTCTTGAAGACTTGTATCCTCCTGTCTCAGAAGGAAACAGAGGTAATCCAAAAGGTTCAAGTCAAGTCTGGTATCCCACATGTGACTCAGAGGGTGACAAGACTACAAAAGATCTTTTTTCTCCCCCACAGCGAGGGCATCAGAGAAAGAGAGTCTCCTAGGCCTACTAGCTAAAATGATTTTACCTGGACTAATCTTGTCTCAGAAGGAGGGATATTAGTAAATATAGATCTGAAGAGCCTCAGATTGGCAGTGTGGATCCTTGCAGCTAGGTACCACTTAAGGAAAGAGTTTCAGAGGGAATTACTTTACATTACATATGAGGCAGGAAGACCTAGTCAAAGAAAATCTTTCTTGTTCAAACTGAAAGGATTCTACTTATGGTGAGCATCTAGGAGAATGATTTCCATTGAGGCTAAAGAACCATAAGTCCTATAATACCTCTCTCTGGTCTTTTAAGATGCAATATTTAATCCTTTTGTCAAAGTGCAGTGTTCACCCATCATTTCCTCCCCATACCCAAACTTACATCCACTTATGCTATTGTGAAAGAGTTCTTCGATGGTTTTGAAGCTAAATACCCCAGAAGGTTTTTGTCTTCCCTAAAGAACTTAATTTAAGTTAAAAAAAATTAACTTGTTCCCATCTGAAGCCACGTCCCTGGTGGAACTAAAGTTCTTGTCCTGGAAGATTTAGGTCTTGATCACTTCATCATAGCAGGTAGAATAGAGACACATAGTGTTACATAAAGGCAGGATGAACCTTAGGACCACATTATCTTTCATTGCCAAGGTGGCATCTGAACTGGCTTTCAGTCAAACTATACAACTGCCTTTTTTTCTCCTAAATCACAAAACAAGGGAGAGAGGTTATTATATTTTTTGAAGATAACAGTTTTAAGTTTTGAGATTCATAAGTGACAGTCCTTTAACAGCAAGATGGAATTTGTGAAAATGGGGACTTACATATATTAAGTCTGAAATTGCTGTGCATAGACAACGCAATACTAAATAGCAAGAACTAAGTGTCTTAGGTAGTCAAATCAACTCTTTGTATCTTTCTTGCCTTGCAAGGAAGATATGATTAGTTTCTAAGCAAACATTACCTATATAGTTTGCTAACTTCTTTATGTTTTACTATGTTAAAAAACAGAAAACCTCTAGAGGCCACTGAGACAACTTATTTTTCTAAACGTTTCCTAAAACTACAGGCCAAGACTTCAGTACAGAAGCAGGGAAAGATTTGCTACTGCAGTTGTACATGGCATGCTGCAATAGCCGCTGACCCATGGAGGCACCCGTCTGTTTTAGTACTCTTCCCATGAATAAATAATTGTGTTCCATCAAGGATGCTTGCACTGAGCATCCTGCTCAGCATTACAGATGATGTTCCAGTGGTATTATTAGTGCTGTAGTATGGGTTCCCTCTGTCCTTCTTCTGGAAGGATTTCATGCTTTCACTGGCTTAAGTGCTTGGGAGGTAGAGGAATGCAAGGCATCATCACACCTGCAAGAGATTTATGATCTTAAAACAAATATGAAAAGGGAAGCAAGTGATCAACACTTACTTTATTGCTCTTGCATCCTTTCCTCTTTCTTCTTCTTTGACCTCCCAAAGGGGGCCAAAGAGCATCAATATCTGAAAGCTACTAAGAGTAAGACCTCATGAGCTTTACAGACTGATTAATTATGGGACCCAAGTATACGCTTGCAGAAAAGAATGCTCAGAGCTGCTTTACTTTTTACCTGTGCATTCTTCTTGCATCCTAGGCTGGTGGAGGACCCAACTTCCACTCTGAAGGTGTCCATAGATGTATTAAAATTCAGACTAGAATGCAATCATCCATCTGTTGTAATTTCTCATGGCTAATATTTATTCTGCAGCACCGATCTTATGACATGAACATCTTCCATTAAGGTGAGTATAATGACACAGTTGTACTTCCTGCATTGTATGCATGAGTACTCGTGTGCAAATGTGTGTGTGTGTGTGTGTGTGTGTGTGTGTGTGTGTGTGTGTGTGTGTGTGTGTGTGTGTGTGTGTGTGTGTGTTAAGTGCTTTTGTCACTCTTGGTAATTTACAGGTGTATTCCTCTCTGTAAGTTAATGCTGAATGCAAGTCTGTTGCCCGGTATTTTTTATAAGTTAATTCTTCTCTGTCACAAAATTCTTGCTGTGTTTTAAAATGTTTACTTCACGGGCTGTAAGCAGAGTTATTAAAATACATTTAGTTGTTATGGCCATGAATCTATTTTGAGAAACAGATGATTCACATTCTTCAGAGTTGAAGATAAAAAAAAGCTCTGCCTTATCTAATATAAAGTTTTCTTGTCATTTTATGGCTTTATGAGTAATTTCACAGAAAAATGAATATTTTAGTTTGGCAGAGTTTTTTGTCAAAACATAGAATTACAATACACTAGTTTGACAAATAGGGGATAAATAAACTGCTTACTAAGTAATATGGTACTAGAAAAATAGCTGATCTGGTTGGTCTACAAAGAAAGGGGGAGAGTCAGAGTTTAAGAACCTGCTACAGATGGGGTGCAAATACAGCATTACAACTATATGTGCTTCAAAATGTGCAAACTTTATTGAGACTGATATGTTGGTAGCTACAGCCATCAACAACAAATATTTGTTATAAATCAGTGTGACAGAATATGCTCTGTTCCTACTGAGCACTGCTTATCTTCTGAACAATTGTTTCTTTGTTCTTAAGATAGTTCATGCTGTATGAGTCTAACAGCAAGTAACACACCGGACTCCTCAAACATACTGTGGTTTGGATTCAAATTCAGTTTTGAGTAGACATTTTTGTGAGAGTAGATGCATGCCAGACTCAGAGACACACTGAGTTTGACTGAGGAAAACAGAGAAATCCTGAGGACTACATAATATGCAAAAGGCAGTGTATTGACATGAAAATGAGAGACAGAGATTCGTAAATGTATATATTCCACACAGAGATACACTGCCTCCAGGGTTGTTGACTGCAACAAAATCATGATGATATGGGAGACAGATGGTGAGAACATGTATAAAGTAGCCACAGTATTTGTGAATATTCTAGTGCAGGAAGTTGCTATCGCTACTAGTGGTCATAGATGTAGTCATTGTCAGCCTCAGCAGTGCAGCGTCATCTATCCATGTTTAACATACCGTGCCTTCTACAATACAGAAATTGTGGACTGCTTCTGTGTGGATAGCAGCGCTATGAGGGAGCAGGTTGAGATGTGTCACCCTCATGTGCAGGCCCATGGGATGTGTGGTGTGCCCATCTCTGTAGACATCAAGGTACGTGTGGCTTTAAGAACAGTAACAGCAGGGACCTTTTATCAACCAATAGGGGACATCATGGATGCATCCCAGGTATCTGTCTCAGGGACACTCCACAAGTTCATCAATGCCATGGTGTGGTGTAGGGAGGAGCATATGTGATTTCCACATATCGTAGAGGAGAGACAGCAAACAGCATGTGGGTATTTTTGAAATTTCCCATTCCCCTGAGGTACTGGGGGCCATAGATTGCACCCACATTGCAATAAAGACTCCACCTGGTGAGCAGGGACAACAGTATGTAAATTATAAGGGGTTCCATTCCATCAACTGCCAGATGGTCTATAATGTCTTTAATACATAGAGTATAATATGCAATGCTTCAGCATGCCCGGAACTCCTGCATCTGGCACATGATGAACTATATCAACAGTTTATGTAGAGTAATTTTCCACAGGACCATCATACTGATGAAGCTGGATATGCCTTGCAAGCATGGCTAATGACACAAATTAAGAACCCAGAGACCATGATAGAGAATGCTTACAATAATGCACTGTCACAGACCTGAGTCATAGTAGAACATATGTTCGGCCTGGTTAAAATTCCTGTTCCACTGTCTGGATGTCTCCGGCAGTGCACTTCAGCATGATAATGAAGCAGGCAGTAAAACATTTGCAGTATGTAGAATGTTACACAACATGTTCATATGCAAACAGCTATGAGAGGGGAGAGACATTCAAGAGGAGGAAGTCCCTGAGTTAGCAGGCTTGGAGGTGCCCAAGGAGGATCATATGGAGGACCAGGCTGCAAGGTGTGATAATGCCAGGTGGAGATGGGCACAGCACACCATGGTAGTGGCTAAAAGGCAGTGTCTGATTCATAACAGGGAGCCATAATAAGCAGTATATATATATATATATATATATATATATATATATATATATATATATATATATATATATATATATTATATATATATATATATATATATATATATATACACACACACACACACACACACACACACACACACACACACACACACACACACACACACACACACACATATATATATATATATATATATATATATATATATATATATTCATATATAGATATATATATATAAATAGATAGATATATAAACATAAAAATTATGCCTGCAAACATACCTCAAGGCTATGTTATACTATGCATAGGCTGGCAACACTGTGCATCAGACATAGCTACTAAGTTAACAGCCTATTGAGGGCAGGGCACAGATGTTATCATATGTGTACATAGGGAGGGCCACAGTGACAAGTGTCAACAAAGGTCAGTGTGCCTATATACATGTGTGTGTCTGTATGTGGCATGAGTGTGTCATTGGGGGGGCATTGACCAGAGTGAGGGTGGTGTATTCCATACTTCTCAACTGTCCAGAATTTTACAAAAATCCAGATTTTTGTCTCATAGTTTTGGTCTGTTCCTCATAAAATCCGTGTTTTTCTGGCAAATCTTTGAGGATTGCAGGCACTTAATAATAGCAGACATTTGCATATAGAATTCATATCCTTCATGCTAATGCAAAATCGGTTATTCTAGCAACTTCCTGAGTTTATATGATGAATAATAATAATATCTGTCCCTGATTTTGACCATTCAGCCCTCCCCCATTGTTTTTGGCTTTGTCTGGAATTTTTGCACTAAAAGAGGCTGAAAAGTATGGAATAAGTTTAGATGTGACTATAACAATGGAAGTGTTTTTATCCAACAGGATCAGTACTTTTCAGTAGTATTAAATAACGTTCTACAGAGCAGAGAGTTAGTCCATTCTGGAACTTTCCACGAAGGGTGCTATAATACCTGCATCCCATTATCTCATATAACAACTAGTACTACTACATTTTAGAGACAGGGAAGCACAATGAATGACAGATGTGAACTCAGCTGAGAGGTGATTTGCCACTTCCTTAGTTCACTAAACTTACTTGTCAGGAGCATTACCCAGTGGTGGTGTAACTTTGGAAGTGTAAATAATAAGTTCTTGGACTGAGATCAGCATCTTCACTCACATAGGTGATCAGAAAGCTTTCCCCCTACACCATCCACATTAGTGCCAGAAGAATTTAGCAAAGAAGATCGTTTCATTCTTTTGCAGTGTTTGCTTTGAACATAAACAATGGACTCCTTGCTGAAGAAGACAGCTCATAAGCATTGATCGTTACGAATACTGGTTATATATGAAATAGCAGTTTGTAGCTGATTAGGCATGTTGAAATCAACTTCAGTATGTTTTGTCACACTAACCTCCCCCATAACCTTTTAACAATGTGGATAAGGTGGAAGAGTGCATGACTTACCTCATAATACAGAGGTAGTTAAAACAAAGAACATGAAATGTGTGGAGGGTTTTTTTTTTTGTCTTTTAGGTCTGTTTATCTTTGGTTCATTCTTTGATCTGCAGCAATTGAAACAATCTTTTACAGACTATCTTGTGTAAGGCAATAGATTTTATATATTTTTGAGGTTAAAGTCCTTCAATCAAACTCGAGAAAGCTAATCCAATAAGTTATGACACTGGAATTTCTGTTTTAAATTAGATATTTGTCATGAAATCTTACTGTGTAGGTGTATTCAGATAGGTATCAAGTACAACTGCCAGTGATTAAGATTTATTTAGGCACCTTGGTCTGTGAAATCTAGCATGCATACGGAGGGGGTATGAATCACACTCATCTCTTCAGGATACAGCTCAGTCACAGTTCATTAGGCTAATCACCATGTGTTCATCAATGTGGCATTCCCAGCATCCACTTTCTCCCTGCTGACATTTCAATCTGTGTATTCAGCAACTGCAGGTAAAACTGAAAGTCTTATTTACCTACAGCTGAGCAGACTGCCTTCCTGAGAGCATACTAGTAATCTTGGCCTAGACCATTAGTAATAAGCTGATGATCTCGTCTTATTTGATTTAAAATGTGCTGTGGCTGGATGAGGAAGGTTAGAAAGTAGTAATATATTATATATAGGTTCAGACAGTAAAGCAATCTTTGCTGTTGCCCTTCAATAGCCTTGTAGTAGTAGCTTTTTCAAACAGAACATAGAAAATCTCATTTCAGAAACATTAGTGTACATATGCTTACAGGAGTTCACTTCCTGGTCCAAGTGAATTCCTGTATGTTGGATGACCTTCACACCTTCAATATCTGCAACAACACTTGACATTATCCATGTATGGGAGGGATGACCAGTATCCTAGCATGATAAACTGAAGAGAATGTCTTTGCTTTTTGCAGCACTGATATAGAAGTGACAGCTCTGAGGTGTATGTGGAGTTATGGGATGTAAAACTGCTTCCTTTCATTAAGGTGTGGTATAATAGCTTCACGGTGGAGGAAAACAAAGTAATCTCTATGCTACACAAAGTTATGACGCTGCAATTTGTTTACAAAGATGGTAACAAAATGAGCAGTCCTCAGGACTGAAGACAGTACAGTCTCTTTACAATAGAAGCTAAGATTAGAACCCATTACTGCCATCAAAGCCGTTGGCTACACCCAGAGAGTTAGCTATGGCACTGTGTTCATGTTTGGGCTCTGAATCTGAGCTGGTTCTCTTTGTCAGACTAGGAGGGAATCTTCTACACAATTAGAGGCCTCAGAATAGTTTGTAAGCAAGCAAGGACAGAAATCCCCTTATCTATGGGCAGACATTAGTAACAAAGAGTTAGTTGGGAATAGAGAGGATCAAGAAAGGAAGGAAGCACTGATGCTGAGCTGCGTGGCAGGGTAGATGCCAAGTCCACGGTCTTCCTCAGAGTTGTAAAGGACTAGATCAAGGGAAGTTAGTTACATACAAGACAGGGTATCTGCAGTGTTTATAGATGTATTGCAATTGCATATTACAGCAATGTGCTAATGAGTTCTCCTCTACAGCGCTAGGATTTTAGTCTGAAGAAAATTATGCCAGAAGGTATGCCATTTAGAAGGCAGGCTTTGTGGATTAGTATAGGATATCAGTGCTACCACTAGGACCTAAGAGTAGCAATCCTTGAGAATTCCTTAACAGTAAATAATAAAGAAGAAAATGACAAACAAAATGGGTAGAATATCTGGTACAGGCGGAAAGGCATACTGCAATGGCACCGTGATGTGGGACTGTAGTATCTGGAACTTAAACAAGCACAATAAGTTGCTGAGGTATGAAGTTATTTATTTATTTATTTATTGACATTTGATTACCAGGAAAGTCCAACTGGGTAGAAACCCATTTTCATCTGAGGCCCTGGGAGAAAAGCTTCAAACTATTAAAAAAACATTTTAAGAACAACAATTTTACAATATAAATATATTTATATACATTTATATATTTACATATTTATATATTTATACTGATATAAATTCAGAAAAAGAAACACAAGGAAACAATAATGCAAACAGAATGCAGCATTTGGTAAATCAAATTAATTTATTGATATTACAGTTAGTAATTCTTTCCAATTTGCAGAGTAATTTGGACTTATCCAATCTGAGATTGTTTTAGATACTGATGCTTTTATATATGTTTTTATATCAGGAAAGTTTAATCCTCCCTGTTTCCACGGTCTGATATGATGTATTAAAGCTATTCTGTTTCTTATGGGAAACCATAAACATTTTATTAGGCATGAGTTTATTTCTTTAAGTATATTCTTTTCTGGTAACAGTTGTATTGCCAAAGCTATATATAGGATCTTGGGTAGTAAAACCATTTTTATTAACTGTAGTCTATCTTCATATGTTAATATTATTTTGTTCCACTTTTCCACAGAGATTTTAATTGTACTGATGATAGAATGCAGCATTTGGTATTGCTGTCATGTTATATGTACAGCTACACATTTCTCTTGTAAGTCTGTCAACATCTTAGCTCATTTTTTGGGAAGAAGATACATAGGATCTATTGTGATCTATTAATTTTATCATTTAATCAACACAAGATTAACTGCAGCTAAACAATTTATCCTGCCAAAGCACTGCATGCCACATCAGTGACACAACACTCTTAAACAACTCGTTCCCTCCCACTTCCAATAAGGGGACAGACCCTCAAACCTCTGATCTTTTTGTATACCAACCCTGAAGGTGCACAAGCTCAGATGAAGAAGAAGATGAAAGAAAAAACTAAACCTGACCTTCTCCTTCTTTCCCTAGTCCCATTAGCCAAAATAAAACTGTCCTCAGCACAGCCAGTTTTAACATACTGCAACGTCAAGTATAGGGACCCTGTGATCTTTCTGCAGCAACATTCTAAGACTTAGCTTTAGTAATAGGGTAAAACAGTTGGTTTCCAATGTACATACTTAAAGCCGAAGGATGGCTATTTTATATAAAACAAGAGACTGCATGCAATTAGTTAATTTTTATAAGGAAAACATTGCAAAGTATTCATACAGCCTATGCCAAAAAATATTGATCTTTTTTCAGTACCTTAACATTTTGATGAGTCACAGCCTTGCTGTAATTTGAAAAACTGAAATTTTATCAAGGATGTTTAAAAAATGCCCAACAATGTAAGAAATTATCTATTGTGCAATTTTAAGCTAGTTCAATATCTACAACTTTACAAAAGTATTTTCTGTCACTGTTTTACATGTATAAGCATTCAATCATTTAGACAGATTAAAATGGCTGGCTGGTATACAAGAAGTGAAGCCATGGCATTGTTTTTTGATCACCAGCTCAGTTCAGGAAGCAAATCTGAAACAAGCTTTTGGATGAAATTAGTTAAATGCATAGACGAACAATATTAGAATGGTTAGTAATTGGACTTTAAGGAAATAAGAGGCTCAGTGCTGTTGAAGGATAGAACACTGACCTTTACAACATCTCTTTGTGTTTCATGATGGTGTACTCTCATGGCAGCTGAAATCAGTACTAGATATAAAGAAGCAAAGCCCTGCATGTAACACATGAACAGGCAAACATCCAATGGAATGAACTGTTTGCATTAGGTATGTGTCAGCACAGTATGGTAGTACTCCAAATGCTGATATTTGCAAATATGATTATACAGAAAACTATTTTCCTCAATAAAGTAAGATTCAGAGTCACCTGTAATTCCACAATTGTTAGTGAAAACTAAAGAAAATACAGCTGGAATTCCTTAGAAGAAAATGAAAGAGAAGTCAATAATAAAGTAAGGTGTTCAGTGTATATGGCAATGGCATGACAAATGTTTCTGCCACCAATAATAGTAAAAATGTTAAATCAAGTGGGCTGATAAAGTCAGAATAAGTAATACTGATTTAGCAATCCAAAATCTGGAAATCTATCCCTAGGCACCATCACACAACAAAGCAACCTATCCAGTTTGGAGAACTAGCTAGAACAATACTTTTAAAACATTTGGCTCTGCTCTTGCACCTCCCCAGGTTAGACTACTTCTGTCCTTACACACCCACATTGCCATTACATACCTCAACAAAGCAAATTCTTAATGTAAATTTTCTGCTTTCTTGTATCCTCATGGTTTCTTGTTACCCCTTGAGAAGTTTATCCCTCCAGTAAAATTCCAGCTCATACTGTTTACCTTCTAGGGGTACTTCATCTTCAGTACAGCTTCCATTATCTATACATCAGCTAACAAATAAACATACTAATCACGTATTCCTCTCCTCCTGTCTGCTTTGTACTCATATCACTCACAACTCCTCACTCATATTTCTTCTACCCGTAAATTTAAAAATTATAAAGTGACATTTTAAATCTCAGTGCATATGCCAATTTGTCATGTGTTAGTATGTAATGACTCTATATTTTACTTATCGCAGTTTCTCTCTAGTAGAGCTGCCTTTCAGTTATTGTACGTCCGTATTGTAAAACTTTATGATAACTTTAAGCTTTAGATTATTCTCTACTGTGTAAAATTGCCTGTTTTGTAAATGGAGTGTTTATCCCCAGGCGTGGGTTGCCATAATCTAGTCGGACTACCCCAGTCAACAAAAGCACTAAATAAATAAATGTTCCTCAGTGGCATGAGAATGGCAATAAACCCTACCAAATGTTGTGCACTAGAGTACAATGTGTGTTTGTGTGTGTGTGTGTGTGTGTGTGTGTGTGTGTGTGTGTGTGTGTGTGTGTGTGTGTGTGCATGTGTGCGTGTGTGCATGTGTGCGTGTGTGCGTGTGTGTGTGTGTGTGTGTGTGTGTGTGTGTGTGTGTGTGTGTGTGTGTGTGTGTGTTTTGTGTGTATGTGTTTTGTGTGCATGTGTGTGTGTTTTGTGTGTGTGTGTTTTGTGTGCATGTGTGTTTGTGTGTGTGTGTGTGTGTGTGTGTGTGTGTGTGTGTGTGTGTGTGTGTGTGTGTGTGTGTGTGTTATGTGTGTGTATGTTTTGTGTGCATGTGTGTTTGTGTGTGTGTGTGTGTGTGTGTGTGTGTGTGTGTGTGTGTGTGTGTGTGTGTGTGTGTGTGTGTGTGTTAGTGGGGATGCCTAACCTTGCAGAGAAAAAGCAACTTGTTTACCAATGATTGATACCTAAATATTAAAATAATAAACATTGATCTACCTAAGACAGAAAAGTATAGAGCACAAAATGTTTCTTTTGGCAAGGGGTCTTGTCCACTTACACCCCTCCACACCCCCCGCTAATTATATATGCCAACTATATGTATAAAGTATGTGGCAAAACTTCACTGTCAATATTCTGAGAATATTATAGTCATGGATCTGAAGTATAAATAAACTGTGAGGTAAGAACCAATAAAAAAGGAGGGCCAGATGATAAATGAAATCAAGACTTGTAGTACTATTATCTAGACTTTTTAAGACTCATCATAATATAAACTATATCATCTCACTTCATGCGCTGTTGAGTAAATTGCTTGGCATGGAAAGCATTAAATTGCTTTATATAAGAAGCATCATATTGTTGTGTCTATTATTTATTCATCTCTACATACAGAAGCATATCTTGAGCCTTTAACATTTAAGGTCGATATCTTAGAACAGAGAGAATTAATCTATTTTAATATTTCTTCATAATTTTCATGCTCTTTTCCTTTATGGTCCAGCCAAAGCAGCCTGTTTTCATGAATGTGTGCTACAGTTTAATATATTTTATCTTTATGCTGAAGGATTGCACAACATAAGTGACTCTAGAGAAGATTTAATGGATTTTTTTTTAAAGTTTTCCCTCCTGGGACTTGATTAGATATTTTTCCACACTCCAGGTCCTGGTGCTTTAATTACTCATCTTTCAAGTACTTTATTGTTTATCTACTTCTATTCTGGTATGTCATTCTGACACCAGCAAAAAGAACATGTAAGTGACTCTTGGGATTATGAGCGTTATCACTGCTTTTGAAGTATAAAGTTACAGTCGCTCTGTGATTCACCTGAGTAACTATCGTGCTGATGTCACTTAATGCAGGATTTAGAGTGTGACATAAAGTTTCCAGAACCCTATAAGCCTTATTCCCAAGACAGAAGCATTTGTTTAGTGTTCTTACTACAATACATGTTGCATGATATACACTGCTAAATCCCATTGGTGATGTCAAGGGCATGCTTTTGTGGCTATAACAAGACTGCAGGTCGAATAACTGTTCCTTTTACAGTGTAGCCTACCAAATTACAGTGCATCATCACAGAATTAAGGAGATGAATTACTCTGAGAAACAAAAAACTTCAATGGAAGTTTATTGCTCAAGTCACTTAGAAATCTTCAGTTCTATTTCACATCTCTGTATGTGTCATAGGCATATTAATTAAGCTCCAGTGAGTATCGGGGCTGAATGCTAGTCAGAAATAAAAACAGATTTATTAGTTTTAGTAAGCTTATACCATATCATATTCTGAGCTGTATAGAGGTGGAATTATTATGTTTCCAAACTGATAGACAGAAAAGGTATTTTGAAAGCTTACAACACAAGTCATGTATTTCCTTTCTTCTACTTTACAGTTATTGATTTTTATAGGTGTCTAAAAACTGTCAGGCAGTAGGTTCTGAGCACCAGCAATATTTATTATTGTGGAGCAGTCACATCTTAACAAAGATATTTTGTATGTGTGCTGTTTTAGAAATCTTTGCCACTGTTACCATAAACAGTGCATTAGACTGCCATGACACATACTGTCAGAACGAGGCAGATTTAGTGTAAGATGCTTACCTTTGTAACCTTTCACCTTTGTAACCTTTCGCTGATGTTCCTTTCTCTTTCTCTCAGTATTTATGCATACTGACTGCCTAGTATTCCTCACTATGTTTAAAATAATCTGACTTTCTCTTTGTAGAACTTTTGGTTAACCTACTCTCTAGAAGCAAGCAGAATCTAAGAGTTGTAGTAGTGTAGCTTACTAGCTGAAACTCTTGCAAGAATGCAGCTTGTCTCATGAACTGTGGACTAAATAAGGTCCAGAAAAAAATGCTTACAATTGTGAGAATATGTGAGATGCACTGTAGCTTGTGTATTATTTTTCAGCTCCAAGGTTTGATCCTAGCTTTCACCTACTGTCTAGGTGATATCTCGGGTCTATATTAAATCAGTGAATGCTTAAAATAGCGAACACTGATTTACTGACCCTTTAAGAGCGAAAGCTGACAATCCTGAAAACACGTAACAGCGATTTTTTCCCCAGGGGAAAAAAAAAAATCGCTTGGCCGTTTTCGGGACTTTGCCATTTCCTCCACTGAGGTGCGATCTCGGAGTTGGTATATTTAAGTAGCGGGGGTGTGGGGGGCACAGCCCTCCACATCAGGGTGGAGGGTGGGCTGAAGTCCCCCACTTTATTTTGCATTTTTAACTTTTTTTTTTTTTGCAACAGCGATTTTTTTTTCCTGGGAAAAAAAATCACTGTTCCGTGTCTTCGAGATTGTCAGGTTTCTCTCTTAAAGGGACGATAAATCAGCATTCATTATTTTAAGTATTTGTTGATTTAATGTAAACCCGATATCCCTATGCTTAAAAGTGAATCAACACAACCTATGAGAAAAGCAGCTGAAGAATTATGGTATGACTTCCCTTTTATTTAAACCAAAGAGTAAAAAGGTCGCACAAGCAAACCAATTAGTAAAAACTACAATAATAAACCTAGCCAAGCTAGAGTTTTCACTGTGGGATACCTTAAACCTCCTGTGATAGATGCCAATGAGATATATGCAATGACCCCTTAACAGCATCAAGTGTTTTGGTTGTATGGCTTTTGAATGTCCATGACTTTTTACTTTTTCTTTTTAAGTGTTTATGGATACATTCAGCCCAATAAAGCCAAACCCCACTAGCTGTAGACATGCATGTTTTGACCTTCTTATGATCTTGCCAGCACAGCATAAGTGGATGGTTATGGACATCAACTTGGTTTAAAGACCCTGTGTTTCCAAAGGATAGCCAAACAGTCCACTTACACTGTGTTGATGAGGTCATAAGAAGGCCAAAACATGCATGTCCACAGCTAGTGGAGCCTATTTGGTCTGAAAAGGTATATTGGATAGGAAGTTGTGAAACCACTGGGAAACTTTATTAGTAGTACCATGAGAAAGTGTTTTGGGATTCTAATACCATGATGGGAATGGATGCCATTCCTAAGTCAAGGTATGATTTGAGTTTATGAAATTAGTATTATATCAGTCATTGATGTAAGAGCGCTCTTCTCAGAACTTGCAATGTTCCAAGAATTGCCTCTTATTGTAATTTGTATGAGGTCACGTGGATTGGTGGCATATTTAAGTACAATTTTAAATTATTTTTATTAGACCTGTTGCTCCTATTATTCGGACTGTCTGGCTATCTTTCTTCCACATTGCTCCTGTTTCTGCCTGCAAATCCTGATATTTTATGACTTTGTGTCTGTACTAAGACACTGTAATCTCTGTGTGTACCAGTTTCAATGATCAGTGTTATTTTTTTCTTTTTTTTTCATTAACTACTACATTTGGTTTTCTTGAGTCTATTTTTTTAACTGTTGCTAATCTGTGATTCCATGTGATACAAACTTCATACTTTATAATGCTTTGTAGTGCCTGTTTCCAACGCTTTTCATCTAATTTTATATTGTAATACTTGCACAATACCCATTGTAGCAGTCTTGCTGCATTATTGTGCCTTTCAGTATACAGGCCATCTGTCATCATTGTATCACACCCAGCAAAAAGATATCCAATTGTTTCCAGTTCTGTTTAACAGAACCTGCACTTGTCTGTTTCTCCAATGTTTGCAACAGAATTTTTAAACCAACATGCATCTGGAGTGTTTCTCCCCAGGCCTTCACTGAAAATTGGCTTTGTTCCAAATCGGACTTCCCCGGTTAACAAATGTTAAAGAAAAAAAAATAAATAAATGTGTGCAATCCACTAAACTGGGTCACCATTACTAACATTTCATCTTTTGGTTTCATTTTACCTCTTCTTAACAATTCCTGTGTTAAATCATGGTCAACAAACAGTTGCACCAGAATATAGCTGTACTTCCCACTATATTGTAGATTTTCCATTTTTTTCCTTTTTATATGATCCTTTCCCTTATATTCTTTTTTTTGGCATATTCAATTGCTGTCTGATTTTTGTCTACTACTGATTCCATTCCATTCCTACTTTCCCCCCAAAATGCATCTGATAAGCTAAGCAAATATCTCATCAGAGATTTTTTTCTCCTCTTGTTTTAAAATGTTCACTATATTTGCATCTGAGGGGGTCAGCAGATATGTATGCTGTCCCATGATTGCAAATCAATTTGTTTGTATCTTTCGGCTTTTCCCGATTAGGGGTCGCCACAGCGGAACTCTGGTCTGCTAATGATTGTCAGTAGATTTTTACGTACTGGCTTGCCGGGTCTAATGCACAACCTTCAATGAAGGAACGCCCATTCACGCATGTCGCTACACAGAAGACGCTTTATCTGAGAATCGAACGGGCAACGTCTAACTGTGAGGCAACAACGCTACCGCAGCACCACCACCGCAGTACATGATTGCAAATCAATACATGTAGTCAATTTCAGGGAGGCTCATATCTCCTTTAGCATGCATGAGAATATATAGTCTGGTTGAGTAGCAAAGGCAGAGCTTGGGAAGCTGATTGAATTTCTTAAGAAATTCTTGGGATGTAATTGGGCCATTGGAGGATAGATAGGAGTTACTTTTTGGATATCACTTTTGTTCCATTCCATAAGCTGGTTAACATGCTTCCAAACTTTCTTTGGTTGATTGAACTGTTAGTTTTGTGAAAATAGTTAACTTTGTGTCATCTTATCCTCTTACTTTAATTTTAGGTTGTGTAGTTTATGGATATTTCCTTGGAACTGGTCGAGTTGAATTGCTTCCAGACCTTATCCTTAAGTTGTAAGAACTTTCAGCTTTTTAGATAGCCATTTGATATTGTTAAATTTTTGAAGGAATGAGAGAGAGAAACATTTTGAATTTGCTGAAAGATAGCTGTTATAGAATATGTGGCTGTGTTGGAGTCTTGGCAGGAGAAGATGGAGTCCGACCTAGAATGTCCTAGAATAGCTAAAAGATTTTGGAAGCTATCTGGAGAAGCAGGTTTGAATGTGGTTTTGAAAGTAGTACTTTTTTTCATGTATCTGATTTTGAAGGTAGTCACTTAAAAAGTGTGGTAAGATAGATGGAGTAAACGTTTTATCTGGAATGTTTGTAATTACTAGATCTGATACAGAATGATTATTTGAATTTACATTGGATCTTGTACTGCAGAAAATTAGTTGAGGTAAACTAGGTCTGTCAGCCATTCACTGAAGTTGTTATTTTTCTTACTGTGTAGGTTGAGTAACAGATAATGCGTGTGAATTGTACATCAGCTATCAGGATAAAGCATGTGGACAAGGGTTGCACAGTGGCACAGCAGATAGTGTTATCACCTCACAGCAAGAGGTTCTCAGGTTCAATTATTGGCTGGGGTACCTTTTGTGTGGACTGCATGTCTTCCCTGTGTTTGCGTGGGTTTCCTCCTGGTGGTCCAGTTTCCTCCCACATTCCTAAGACATGCAGTATGTGGACTGGATACTCTAAATTGTCTGGATCTATATTATTTTATCAAAGCTCCAATTCACAGAATGCCTATTTGTCGAACTTAAAGAACTGAATACCATTTCAGCAAAGAATTGCATCACTGAAAAGATTTCTCAGGGAAAAAAAAAACTCCTTAGCCATCAGAGCAATTAGAACACAAATTACATTATTTTAAACTCAACAAAAAGCCCCCACATTCATCTAATCATGTATTCCAACTCCAGGATTGGGGAAAAGAACAAACTTGTTACAACAGCCAATTGACATCCTTCCCTGAGAAAAAATTTTGATGATGTAATCCTTTGCTGAAGTGGTATTCGTTGCTTTAAGTTTGACAAATAGATGTTCGGCGAATTGAAGGTTCGATTAAATGATAGGTACTGAAATTGGCCATAGGTGTGAATGTGTATGTGAGTGTGGTGAGGATAAACTACTGCGTCAGGGTTAGCCACCCGGTAGTGTGATCCTTGGCTCTAGTTGATTGCCACTGTTGAAGTGACACCCCAACCCCATGTGCAAAAAATTGGGAAAAAGGGGTTGTGGATGGATGGATGGAAATGAATAAGCTAAGGACTTCTTTATGATAATGTTAAGTAAAAAAAGATGATAAATATTCCAAAGTAGCAGACCCTTATACTACCTTATGCTGCCAATAACAATTGTCTGTGCACGATACATGGCAGCACGGTAAGGGAACGGTGATTCCATCCAAAAATGGGACTGTGGTTACTCAACTACTTAACAGCAGAAAGTTTTACAAGTGATATACAGGCTCAATGAAGCTCCAAACATTGACCAGTAAACATTAACATTATGCCTAAAATGGCATTTACAGAATGCCTTATCAATTGTCTAAGGTGCTCACCTCCTTAAGAAGATCTGAGGAGGCTGCAGAGCTATTCACCCAGCATAAACCTCATATGCCTCTGCTGACTGCTATGCATTTAAACCAAAAAATGTAATGAAAGAATGAAGAGGGAAGAGAAAGAGGGTCCTCTCCACTCCCTAGAAGGGGGAATTGTAAGGGCACTGATCACTGCTTGGCCAATGAATAATTTAAACCTGAAGCAAGGAATTTTGCCAGCAGGTATTGCTACCTCTGCTTAGTATTTGGTTCTTGTAGCCAAATGACCTGGTGCTTTGAGTACACTTTTTGGGAGTAGCAATCTCTGAAACAGTGGTCTGAGAGATTGAAATGGGGTTATTCAATTCCAACATTTTAGCCTGTAAAGTGAGAAAAAATAAAGAAATAAGTAACAGTAGGGGACAACATGCACTGTTAATGCTAAATGCAGATGTTAGAGTAATAGGGATTGCAATAGAAGATAAATGTAACAAGCTCACATGGATAACAACAATATTATCTGTAATCATAGCATAATAGTGACTGGGAATATGAAACCACCAACAGTTTATACTAGAATCATGCTATCGGAGTAAATTAGAATTCTTAAACTCAAATTAATATCAGTTGGCTGTTTTAACGTGTACTATAAAACATATGCACATGTACCATTAATCTATAATACTTGGCTGTGTGCCATCTATTTTAAAATGTGGGATGTATGCAAATAATCCCTTAATAGCATACTAGTTTGATTTGGAAGATATTTCAGATATTTTGCTGGCACCCCGTTGTTTATGGACAACAGGCTTAATCAACCTCTGTCTTACTAACATGTAGCCAAACAATCCACTTATACTGTAGTGATGAGTCAAGAAAAAGGCAAAAACATGGCATATCTACAGCTAATAGGATTAGCTTTTTTGCCCCCCCCAAAAAATACACACACACACACACACACACACACACACACACACACACACACACACACACACGTGTACATGTATATGTGTATGTATTGTACATATCTAGGTTCTATTCCTTCAGTCAAGATAGCTTGTCAGAAAGGTTAAGCTGAGATCTATATGTGAGACTGTGGTAAATGGGAATTGGGAATATGTGCATTCCTCAGTGTTGTACAGTCTTGGACTTAGTATGCATAAAGCTGGGGGATGTAGAGTTGCAGGGGAGAGGGGGCTTGTCCCCTGCAAGAAATGATGTATGATTGTAAAAAGTGTGTCAGTGAGTATGTGTGGTGTGGGATATTATGTTTTGAGTATATGAGATATTGGAGTGTGCTCATGTCATATTTAGTAGTTTGCAATTTGTGTATGTGTTTGAATGAGCATCCATCAGTTGAGTGTAGTGGGCTTCCATGTGTGTGTGTTTGTGATGGGCTGTATAGCTAATTATTTATTTAGTTTTTTATTTAATTATTTTGATATCTTGTGTTGAAATTATTGTCTTATTCAATATGTCAAAAGTGAATAGATCTAGGTATAGCTATAGGTATAGCTACATATACAGATATAGATTCAGATATAGATATAGATATAGATATAGATATAGATATAGATATATATATAGATATAGAGCTGCACATACATACCTATACATGTGCAAATATATGGGAAAGTCAAAATGCACATTGAAGATACCCATCTATTCAATGGAAATTAAACACGACAGGTTAAGGCTAATAGCAGCTACTAAACTTAAAGCTATAGTCATTCATTTGATTTCTTCAGTATATTTACTTGAACACTGTAAATACTTGAGCAAGGACATAAGCACATAGTGCTCTTGGGTTATACCTTAAAGAGGGACTTGTGATGAGTGAGCTAACCCAGTTAACAGATGAATGATATATAGCACTTAAATGTTACAGATATGGATATGCAGACAGTGGCATAGTTGTGGCACAGGATAGAAGGATTATTGATACCCTATGTGCCTCATGTACATGTGAGTAGAATTCTGATAGAATGGTCTTCTGAGGGCTTCAAATCTAAAACAAGGAAGATGTTGAGGATTGTATTCAGCCATTGCAAACAGGAAGCCATTCAATGTATAAATAATAAATAGGTAACATGCACAGCATGGTCAGATGCCTGATATAAGTACAACATCTAACCATATGCATTGCCACAATGCAGCGCACATGGTCAAATAATCTAGATGAGTTCACCTTAGTGTGAAGGAGATAACAGAGGTTGTTTGACATATGAAAAAAAGAAAAAGTGGGGAGCTCAGAGACACTTCTGATTGATTATTGCAAAATTGGGGAATGGAAGCATGTAAAGTAGTAGCAGAGATATTCATAAAGATTATGGGGACAGCAAGGCTTCCAGAATGAGTGAAGGAAGGAGAGCTGGTTGGTGGACCTATAGAACTGGTACCCAGAGGACCTGACAAATTATAAACCAATGTCTTTATGTAATGTCAACATTGCATTGTTTACAGGAGTTTTGGGAGCAAGACTGTAGAGGTTAAAGCTGTGAGCATTTGGAATGGAACAAGTTTGTTTTACTAAAAAAGGTTATGTATAAATCACCTGTGGATCACTGTAGATTACTAATGAACTTTGTATAGTGGGTGGGTAAGATAAGGCGGGAGTAGAATAGGAACACTTTTAATGAATATGCATCACACAGTGATTGTAGAGTAGGTACTAGGGGGTAGTAGTTATGTGGTGTGGATTGTTGTACTACAATGACAATCCAGGGAATACAGCAGCACTAGTGGCATTAGAGCAGGGAATAAAGCAGGCATGGTATTTGTCTTTGTGTTTCTTTTTGTAGGACATAGAATGCCTGTGCAGGGACTATGGAAGCTGATGGTTTGGGGGAAGAGCAGGATTAGAGTAAACATGTTCATCATTGATTGGTGCTGTTAGAGGATGTGCGTGACATGTTACCACATCTGTTAAAAAGTGTTTGTAATGTTTGCAGTGAATCAGAGTTGAGGTATCATCAAAATAAATTGATTGTAATTAGAACATGAATAAGGAAAGTTAGAGACATGGATTATCAATATCAGAAGGGAGAAATGGGTATTAGAAGTTTGAAGTTTTTTTTGCAGGTTGAG
>NC_056735.1:268652997-268757997 GCF_019279795.1 Protopterus annectens | reverse complement strand
TAAAGGGCTCAAACCTAATCATGTAGTCATAAAACATGGAGTACATTACATAACTGCAGCATCTCCAGTTTATACTCAGGGGATACACTGCAGCTCAGCAATAAGATTTAGCAGGTCACCATGGAAACATGATGACTCCAATCCTCCATTCAGAAAAGACAGAAACTCCTCCGTCTCTGTGGTGGTTCATCCATTAAGCTGCTGCCCATTGCCCTACCTTCTTATGCAAGGTGGATAGCATGTTTTTATGCATCACATCATCCCAGTAGCCCTGCGTCTGAACTGGTTCATAGGTTCATAGGTTCATACTAGGCTATCTGCCTTGGGGCAATTATAAGCCTAGCCCGATTCCGTATGGCTTACGCCACCCCTTGATTTGAGTATACCGTGCCCTTTTTAAGGTTTAGTTTACTGTGCCTCTGTCTAATAGTGACACGGGAGTAATCCCTGGGACAAACCTATGATCCCCCATCCACTTATCGAGATTCTTCTTGAAGAGATTCAGTGAGGTGCTCTGCCTCACATAAACTGGAATTCTATTCCAGAGCGAAGGGAGCCTCTGGGTTATGAACCTGTCCCTCCAGCAAGTTCTATTTATTTCTGTGCTGAGGTTCAAGTCCCTCGAGCGTGTGGCTCTAAGGGATTTAGATTTACTGAGGTGGAGCATGTCCATTAATTCTGGATTTGACATAGCTTTGTATGTCAGGCATAGATCGCCTCGAAGTAGGCAGTATGCAACTGAGTAGAGCTGGAGTTTTTTTAACCGAGCAGCATATGGCATCTGTTTGAGACCCTTGATCCTCTTGGTGAGATACTTTTGGGGTCTTTCTAATTGCTGTAGGTGTCGGGTAAGGTACATCCCAAAAGGGGCATTGTATTCTATGATGGGCCTGATGAGGGATGAATAAAGGGGCACGATTACCTCTCTTGATCTAGATGTGAAACCCTTCGTGAAGAGGTGGGCTATGTAGAAGGTCTTTCTAACCACTTTGGCAAAGGAGAGATTGCTATCAACTTGGGTCCCCAGGTCCATAATAACTTTCTCTGTACTTAATGGGTTTCCGCCTATGTGGTAATTTGTGGGCACATTGTTTTTGCCAAAGGGTATGACTATACATTTTTTGGCATTTAGCTTTAAACCATGGTGCTGGCACCAGTCATCTGTCTCTGTGAGACCTTTTTGAAGGATGTTTGTGTCAGCTGGAGCGTTGATTATGGCGCCCAGTTTGCAGTTGTCTGCAAACTTGGTGAGCCATAGTCCTCCCACATTTGTCTGTACCACGGAAAAGTATATACTGAACAAGAGTGGTCCCAGAACAGAACCCTGTGGGATGCCACTTGTGACCGTTTTCGAGTCTGACATGGCTCCAGCAACTCTCACTCTGTGGGTTCTGTCTTTGAGCCAGTTTGCAACCCATCTTGTGACATAGGGGTTTATATTTAAGCTGGATAGCTTATCTATGATGCCCGAGTGGGGTATTGTGTCAAATGCCTTTGCAAGGTCCAGATAGGCTGTGTGGACTACCTTCCCTTCATCTATGGCTTTGGTGACTGTTTCAAAGAAGTCAACCAGGTTCAAAAGGCAGGATCTGCCCTTGACAAAGCCGAACTGGGTAGGATCTAGTGTCTGTAGGTCCCCAATGTCTTTGTTTATGAGCTCCATGATGATCCTCTCCATAGCCTTGCAGACTAAGCTAGTCAGGCTTATGGGGTGATAGTTTCCAGGGTCCGTAGAGGCTCCACCTTTGTGGAGTGGGACCACTGTTGCTGTACGCCATTCTGTGGGCACATATCCTGTAGTGAGGCTGAGATTGTATAGCTGTTTTATTTGAGGGATTAGTTCCTCTTGTAGTTCATGTAGGACGCAACCTGGGATGCCATCTGGTCCCATGGAATCAGTGTTTTTTGCTTTGGAGAGGGCAGCCTTCACCTGAGCATCTGAGATGTTTGGGAGGCAGCCCTCTGCCGGGATAGATACTTGCTCTTTTGGGGAGGGGTGGAGAAGTTTGCACTGAACCTGTCTGCCAGGATATTGGCGATGTCTGTGGGTTCAGTGTATTTTTTGTCATTTAGAATCAACTCAGAACAAGTCTGGGAGTTGCATCCCAGGTTTCTAACATAACTGAAAAAAGCCTTATGATTGTCTTTGGTGTCCTGTGCAATTTTTCTCTCGAAGCTGGCCTTGGAGGATTTTTTGAGGGATCGTAATTTTTTGCTAGTACTGATCAGAGATGCCTTCCCTATTAGGGATTTTGCTCTATCATGTAGTTGCTTCCTCCTTCTGTTGTACAGTTTATTTATGGCATGGGTCCACCAGACTGGACGCCTGCCTTTGGATGATTGGGTCTTGGTTTTGTTTGGGATAGTATGATCCATGCATTCCCGGAGATGTCCGTAGAATGCATTTATATAGGATTCTGCAGTTTGGGCTGTAGTTTCCACTGGCCCTGGGGCCTTGAAGGATTCCACTTCAGTTTTGAGAAGTGAGAAGTTCACTTTTGAGAAGTTTTTCACTGTGGTTTTCTGGGTTGGGGGGTGGGGTCGGGATGTGGACATCCAGTGAAATTAATTTATGGTCTGATCTTACCAATGAGGGATATACTTCTGGTGTGGAGCATAGAGTCCCCATGTTGGTAATGATCAGGTCTAGTATGTTGTCCCCTCTTGTGGGAGTGGTGACTAGTTGTTCCATAGCATAATTTCCAGGAATCTTTGGGCTAAGATGCTGGGGCTTGAGTAGTGCTTCCAGTCAATGTTTGGGTAGTTGAAGTCGCCCAATATAATGGTGTTCGGAGAGATCTTATTGTTCTCCAATGTTTTCAGGAAAGCCGAATGGGATTCCTGACTTTGAGAGGGTGGTCTATAGGATGCTATAAACTGAAAAGCAGTCTTGCCCACTGTTAGTTGCACATGGATGGTCTCCGATACTTTGTGCAATGCCACTAACCTAGAGGTGTGGATATCCTTGATAAATATGGAAACTCCCCCTCCTTTTGTGGTTCGGTCTGGGTTTTGGGGCCGAAAAGCATGATATGAGTTATAGCCTGGTAGTGCTGGGGTGCTCTCTGGAGCCTTGAACCAGGTTTCTGTCACTGCACAGATATCAATGTTCTCCATACTGAGGAGAGCTTCGAGTGCATGCATCTTGAGGTTAAGACTTCTGGCGTTTAGCAGCATTACCCTTAGTTTCTTGTTCCTTGTGCTGTCTATGGGGGTGGGTTTGACTTTTGAGCCTTGCCTAAAAAAGGCACTATGGGGGTGGCAAGAGCCTTTGCCAATATCCGAAAGCCCAGTGGTGACAGGTGCAAGCCGTCCCTAGCGAAGCAACGTGGCTTGTCGAGCATATCATCCCAGGCTGACAGACACTGGATCCCCTTTGAATGACACCAAAATTTTAGCCAATTGTTAAAATCGATCATTTTGTCTTTGTACTGTGGCATCATTCTAGATGAGGATAAGATGCTGCTCAAGGTCAGGGTCATACCAGCCTGGGCTACATGATCAGAGAGCTCCTCTATGTCTCTTTTCATGTAGTCCAGGGAGGTATGTCTCAGGTCATTCACACCAACATGTACAATGACTGAGTCATATTTGTATTTGCTTTGGAGTGACCTGAGTGCTTGCGTTATGTGTCGGATCCTAGCACCCGACAGGCAGCTCACTGTGACCTTCTCTTTATTCAGCCTGGTGAGCGGGATGTCAGTGTGTCTGACAATAGAGTCACCTATAACAAGAGTATCAGGTGTGTTATTCAGCCTTAAGGGCTGTGGCTGCTTGGCACACTGACTTTGTGGGTTATGTGTTGTGTGTGTTTTGTTTTGAGGTAGCGTTTGCTTGGATGTCTGCTTTGGAGGTCTCTGTTGCTTAGGTAGATTTTTATTTAGAGCCTCCAAGTATGTTTTTGTGTATTTATGTGTTTGGTTCGCTGATGTGGTGGGACTATGTGATACTGCAATTGTGTTGTGTGAGGTTACCTTCTCCTCCTGACTGGTTACACCAGTTTTGAGATGAGTGAGCTCAGCCTCCAGTTTGGCTAAATAGTTGCATCTCTCACATATATTTGAACCTGTTTGGAGGAGGAGAGGGTTGTCCGTGTACATGAGACAGTTGTAACATTGCCTCAAAATTCCCTGATTCACCAGCTGGACTGGAGAGGAAACCATTGACTGACCTTTGGACATGCTAGAGTAATAGGGAAACTAAATTTAAGATGGACCAATAGAGGACAGGGTAATCATAGAGAGTATAAGACTAAGTAGTGCTTATGGTTTAATAGTGCTAACTTGTAGGATTACTTAACTGGACCAGTGAAGGGCCTTATAATGAGAATATGGTGTTTAAATTGAGAGATAGAGCAGTTCTAAGGGAAAAAGTGAAGAGCAGACTTTGTGAAGCCAGGAATAGTTTAAACCCAATTAGGCGGCGCTGCCCGCTGTTGCGCTATGCTCAAAAACGTGCAAAACCACGCAAAAGAGGGTTTTAAGACAGGAAGATGAAGGAGTTTTGGAATTGACCCAGAATGGCCAATAAAACTACAGTTTCAAGTCAGTAACCACTCCCACAGGGGCAGGCAGGCTGCTCAATGTTTTTCACTGCCACTGATCAACAGAGAGACTTTCCTTTAGCCCAAGCAAAAAATGGCCTCACAGAAACTTACAAACAGTTCAAGAACAGCAAGCCTGTAACTGAACTTTTTTAAATCTCAGAAAAGTGGGAAAAAAGCAAGATTTTTTTTGTTTTTTTGTTTTTCAGAGATAGCAGAGGTTAACAAGTATCAACAAGTTATAACAGTACAGTAAATGACCCCACACAAGAGTGCTAGGCCAAAGACAGATAAAATGCAAGTTTTGAGAAAAAAACGATTTTAAAAATAAGTGCAAACAGGAAATTCAGTAAACAGCTCTAGGTTGTGCTCAAATCAAATTTAACAAGCCAGAAAATGCTCAAAATAGGCGGCTATGCAGAAAAACTTAGCAAATAAACAGAGGAAAAATACTTAAACTGGTCATAGATATGGTCACAGCCACCAATTAGTATTAACATTTGCTTGAATATCCTGGCAACCACAGTCAGCAGTCTCCTGCCTGAATACCTTAACCTTGTTAAAACACTTGACAATAACTGCAAAGTTCTTTACATCAATGCATTCAGCTCATGAAAGACTGAATCACTCAGAGGCATGACACATAGAATGAATGTTGTGCGTATAGTCAGAGTTTTGTGTAGAAGTTTACACAGCATTGTGCAAATGCCTGAGCAGCATTACACATACATGGACATATTCATGTGAAAAGGAGGTTCCCTGCACTTCCCAGGTTTAGCTTGCTTATAATGAAGTTGATAAAGAGCACTGTCTGTGTACTACTTGAAGTACATGCTGTAAAACAAAACTGCAACTGCCATTTTTTTTATCTTCCATTACCTTTATGCACATGTACAAAATGACACCATCCATGTCAAGCTCTGATACTGGTCAATTCTCAGACCAGGAAATAGATGTGACTGTGAGATGCCAGGCATGATTTCTGTTTATGATGCCTAGTGTATACTTATGGCCTCAGATGGGATCGGTAATTGCTGGGTGCCTTAATGGTGTTCACAGGAGTGCAAGACTTTCCTCTTTCTGCTCCATACAGACTACTGAGACAATTTTCTGGGAGACCCTTATGAAGGCCACAAATATAAGTTAGATGCACAACACCCTGACACTGTCTCTGCTGAGTGATTTCTGATGTCACTGGCATCCCCTGAACTTGAAAGCACTGCAGGCACCACTACAGTGACTTGGGGGTGCCATCCAGGCCTTCCTCACTAATGGAAAGAAGAGAGCTCTTGAGATGCACTGTAATTCTTTTGGGGGGGATAGACACACACACACACACACACACACACACACACATATATATATATATATATATATATATATATATATATGTATATATATATATATATATATATATATATATATATATATATGCCATAGAGGAGAATGGCTGGCAGTACCAGGTTCATAGGTTCATAGGTTCATAGGTTGGTACTAGGCTATCAGCCCTAGGGCCTATACAAGCCTAGCCATAACAATTTCCTGGCTATTTCTTCCCACATTATTTACTTTCCTGGACCCCTGTCTAGCAGGGCGACTGACGTGATCCCTGGGGTGAATTTCCTTTCTCCCATCCAATCGTCAAGGTTCCTCTTGAAGAGGTCCAAAGAGGCACTCTGCTTGACATGTATGGGCAATCTATTCCAGAGTCTGGGAGTCTCTGGGTCAGGAACCTATCCCTCCAGCATGTTTTGTTTATTGTGATGACAAGGTTTAGATCCCTGGAGCGTGTAGCTCTGAGGGATTGGGATTTCTTTAAGTGTAGCATGTCCAACAGCTCTGGGTTTGACATGGCCTTGTATGTTAAGCAGAGATCGCCTCTGAGTAGACGATATGTGACAGAGTATAGCTGGAGTTTTTTAAGGCGGTCAGCGTAGGGCATCTGCTTTAGGCCTGTGATTCTTTTAGTGAGGTATTTCTGAGGCCTTTCCAGTTATTGCAGATGTCTTGAGAGGTACATACCAAATGGGGCGTTGTATTCTATAATGGGTCTAATGAGGGATGAGTACAGTGGGACAATGACCTCCTTTTTTCTGGATGAAAATCCCTTCGTAATGAGGTGTGCCACATAGAGGGATTTCCTGACTGTTGTGGCGATGTGGTTATCGAAGGTGAGACCACTGTTCACCTGTGTCCCTAGGTCTCTTATCACACTTTCTGTGTTTAGTGTACTGCCACCTATATGGTAATTCATGGATACATGTTTTTTCCCAAAGGGGATAACAATACATTTCTTGGCATTGAGCTTGAGCCCATGGCTCTGGCACCAAGCATCTGTTTCTGTAAGGCCCTTTTGTAGAGTATCCACATCATTTGGGGATTCAATAATGGCACCCAGTTTGCAGTCATCTGCAAACTTTGTTAGCCAGAGTCCCTTAGTGTTGACCTGTACTTCAGAGAAGTAGATGCCAAACAAGAGCGGCCCCGGGACTGAACCCTGAGGTACTCCACTTGTCACTTGTCTGGAACTGGATTTGGTGTCGGCTACTTTTACAGTGTGGGTTCTATCAGTAAGCCATTTAGCAACCCAATGGGTGACATAGGGATTAATGCCCAACTTAGTAAGTTTATCTATGATTCCAGAGTGGGGGATGGTGTCAAAGGCCTTGGCAAGGTCTAGATAGGCTGTGTGGACCACCTTACCCTTGTCCATGGCTCTGGTGACTGATTCAAAGAAGTCAATCAGGTTCAGGAGGCAAGATCGTCCCTTCACGAACCCAAACTGGGTGGGGTCCAGTGTTTGAAGGTTGCCAATGTCTTTGTTTATAAGTTCCATGATAATATGCTCCATGGCCTTGCAGATAAGGCTTGTCAGACTGATGGGACGGTAGTTTCTGGGATCCAAGGTGGATCCCCCCTTGTGGATTGGGATAACTGTAGCTCTGCGCCACTCAGTGGACATGAAACCTGAGGTGAGGCTATGATTAAACATGACACTTAGGTGAGGTGCCAGTTCATATTGTAGTTCATGTAGTACACAGCCCGGGATGTCATCTGGGGAGGAGACCAGAGGAGGTTGGCCCACTTTTTCAGGTCCAGGGATGAATACATCTATTTTCTATTGGACACTTAGTGAGAGAGTTATCCCTTCCTCAGTATAACTGTAGAAATCACCCATAAAGCAGTAACAGACTTCCTAATCAGCTGATCTGTGGAGGATATGATAACACCTTTTGAATATTATACAGGGCAGGTGAGCTGTTTAAGCCAGTCAGGCCACAGCAGTACTTATTTAGTGCTACATGAACTCCAAGAGGATGTAAACCCACACATAAGGCTGCTGTTTAATCTTAGCCTTACTACAGGATACGTACCCAAAGAATGGCGTACAGCAACAGTGGTCCCACTCCACAAAGGAGGTGCTTCTACGGACCCTGGAAATTACCGCCATAAACCTGACGAGCCTGGTCTGCAAAGCTATGGAGAGGATCATTATGGAACTCATAAACAAAGACATTGGGGACCTACAGACACTGGATCCTACCCAATTCAGCTTTGTCAAGGGCAGATCCTGCCTTTTGAACCTGGTCGGCTTTTCTGAAACAGTCACTAAGGCCATTGATGAGGGTAAGGCAGTTCACACAGCCTACCTTGATCTTGCAAAAACCTTTGCGTCAATACCCCACTCAGGCATCATAGACAAGCTCACCAGCTTAAATGTAAACCCATATGTCATACGATGGGTTGCAAACTGGCTCAAGAACAGAACGCACAAGGTCAGAATTGCTGGAGCCATGTCAGACTCTAAGCCAGTCACAAGCGGTGTCCCACAGGGCTCGGTCCTGGGACCCCTCTTGTTCGGCATTTATTTTTCCGAGGTGCAAGCAAACATAGGAGGATTGTGGCTAACAAAGTTCGCAGATGACTGCAAACTGGGCGCCATAAATGATACTCCAGCGGACACAAGCATCCTTCAGAAAGGCCTCATAGAAACGGATAACTGGTGCCAGAGCCATGGCCTTAAACTGAACACCAAAAAATGTATAGTCATACCCTTTGGGAAAAACAAAGTACCCACAAATTACCACATAGGTGGTAATCCATTAAGTACGGAAGAAGTAATCAGGGACCTAGGGACCCAAGTTGACAGTAACCTCTCATTTGACACTCACATTGCCAAGGTGGTCAGGAAGACCTTCTATATTATCCACCTTATCATGAAAGGATTCACATCTAGATCAAGAGAGGTCATTGTGCCCCTATACTCTTCCCTTATCAGACCCATAATTGAGTACAATGCCCCATTTGGGATGTACCTTATCTGACACCTGCAGCAGTTAGAAAGACCCCAAAAGTACCTCACCAAGAGGATCAAGGGTTTCAAACATATGTCATATGCTGCCCGGTTGAAGAAATTCCAGCTCTATTCAGTCGCATACCGCCTACTCAGAGGCAGTCTATGCCTGACGTACAAGGCCATGTCCAATTTGGAATTAATGGACTTGCTCCACCTCAGAAAATCCAAATCCACCAGAGCCACGAGAGTGAGAGATTTGAACCTCAACACAGAAATAAATAGGACGTGCTGGAGGGACAGATTCATAACCCAGAGGCTCCCTACACTCTGGAACAGAATCCCAGTCCTTGTTAGGCAGAGCCCCTCACTGACTCTCTTCAAGAGAAATCTTGATGAGTGGATGGGAGATCATAGGTTTACCCCGGGGGTCATCTCTGTGTCACTACTAGACAGAGGCACAGTAAACTAAACCCTAAATGGGCATAGTATTCTCATTCCAAGGGGTGGCTTATAATTGCCCTAGGGCAGATGGCCTAGTATGAACCTATGAACCTATATGTGTTTGTTTATTATTTGGTGGTAGGATTGTACAGTGCTATTAAAGTGGCTCACTGGGTAGTATGTGTGCCTTTCATGTTGCTAGACTGGAAGAATGTGGGTTCCATTTCTAACCCAGGTGCTTTGATTTCTTTTCCATTTCAGGAACCAGTTAATCATAGTGAGGGCACATCTGAGTGTGCTGTCCTTTGGATGAAACACTCAAATGAGATTCCCCTACCTGAGCTGGTGGTAGTACCAATGAATGTACATGATACCGCAGCAGCTAATGAAACTTCACCAATACCCTGGCAAATTAACACAGTTAGTAAAAATTCCACATAGGTATCCCCTGAAGAAATTAGCAATAGCTACATATATATATATATATATATATATATATATATATATATATATATATATAAAAGCATAAAAAGTATAGGATGACTTCTATAGTGCAATGGGAACACATGGCTAAATATTCCTACATTAAATATTACTATAACTGATCCTACTTACAGCACATTACTTCACTGGCAATGCAGTTAGTATATACTTACTGTACCACTGCTTCAGTTTACACTGATCACAGATATCAGATTGCATATCAATGCATTTGTAATAGACCCTTGTAATTCTCAGTGATGTTTTCTCATGGGATTATTGCAGTTGTAATTGACCTAACATGTTACCATATTTATATAGTTATACTACATTTCACAGTATATTTGCATTTTTCTCTCCAACCTTCTTTGTTACTATATTTTCTATTAAATATATATATATATATATATATATATATATATATATATATATATATATATATATATATATATATATATATATATATATATATATATAATTTGCTGTTACATTGTTTCACACCACTTATTTTCCTTGGTATACAGCAACATCTGCAACAGTGCCTGAACACTAGCCCACAACATCTGCTGCCCATTCAGCCAGGGCTGTCTTCCTAAAGCCAACATTATTGGAGGTGGCTAGGTCTTCAAGCTTGCCTCTGATGGGGCTTCACCAGTTTGGAGCACTGCTATTCCTGTTGGTGGTTGTGCCAGGGGAAGTGTCCAGTATATCACCCAGAGGAAGCTAGCAGAGATGATGGGAGAGCTAGTAGACTGGCATCTTGATGCCCACATTGGCCACGCAGTAAGACTTCTTCTGCAGCTTGCAGAGTCAAATCCTTGCCCACTACTGGCTGCTCCATACAAGACAAGACCCAATAATGAGGGTACACAAGGAGATGTCTAGTCACCTACCAGGTCACGTGGGTCAGAGTGAAACTGGGGATCAAAACCGCAATATCCCCCATCCTGGTGTTCCCCTCCCTCTTGAATATATGCCCTCCCTTTTTGCTGTCCAGTCCTTTCCACAACCCTCGCATTCCTTCCTTTTGTTTGTCTGATGAGTCGTAATCCACTGTGTTCTCATTTCCTCAGTGTGTCAGTATCTCATTTGTTAGTCTTGTCTGTCTCCTATGTTTGCTACCAACATTAGCCATTTTATCATTCCTTCAATTTTCCTTAGTCCCTTTTACACCAATTGGCACCTGTCCCCTAAATACTATGCTACCTTTCCCTTTCTATCTTGTTTATTCCTTTGCAGGTTCTCCTATGTGCTTTCTGATGCTTGTCTCCTCTTTTCCATACTGACCTATACTACCCTTTAATCCAGACACAAATGGATTAAAGTTACAGTGAGCCCTTTAAGGCTAATCTCTTAATTTCCCATGTTTCTGCTTCTTTATGCATTGTATACATGTTGAGCTGCATCGACACGTGCACATCCCATGTTCCTGACATTTTATCATAGCATTAGTTAGCCACCAGTAGGAAATATGCGCCATCACCACAAACCCTGCTTTTGCCACAAGTGAGTTTCTTAATTAGTTGTTGTTTTCAAATAGCTTATTCACTATGGTAGTTGATTATGAGCTTATCCAACATAACTGAGGATACCATGTTTTAGGATTTTTTTAAATTTTAATACAATCATTTATTTGAGAATCTCATTAGCAGCAAAAAAAAAAAAAAATCAGATATTACTGGTTTTGAATTTTGGAGTATGCTTCTCATTTTTCCCTTTCCCCTCAGACTGTTATACATGCCATTAGTGTGTAATAATAATGCCTATAATGCATTTTGTCTAATTCCTGTCTCATCTTATTGTTTTATAGACAAGGAAGACCAGGCTGAAAATAAACATTTATGTGGATGAAAGGGTGCTGAGATTGTATGGTACAACGTTTTATGCATATTGCTAAAATTATATGCGATTACAAGGCCTTTGTCATTGCTTTGCTGCATGCTGCATTTTTCTCCTGTAGGAACTTAAGTGACATAAATCATTTATATTTAGTTTTTGCAGTTTTTTTTCAAAACCTGGATTGAATATATATAATATAAAGAATGTTTATACTTTTCAAGCCATCTGTTATAAGTTATTAATGTGTCTAAATATTTTTTGGGGCCTATAATTAATAACGCTTGGAAGAAAAAATAGCATTGTCTTTCAGGCCAAAGAATACATTACTAGAAAAAGCTTTTGTCTTCAGAGTAATAAATTGAAGCATGACAGATCAAATATTACTTTGTTATAGGCAAAATATCTGATACACTGTGATGAATTAAAGTAGTAATTTTACTAGCAATCTTTTGCATAACTTTTACCTTTACAGACTGACCAAGTTTATTTATAGCTGTATGTTTTTAATGCTTAAAAGTCATTTAAAGTTTCATATTCTGAAAAAAGCAGAAGAAGAAAATAATAAATAGGAGAAACAAGCTATGGGTTGCATTTTTACTTCTTCAGGAAATAGCACAAAAACAACAGTTTCAGCTACTTGTACAAACCGTCCCTCTAAAATAACCTGTTTCTGATAGTCACAGAAAATGTCAGAAGATTGAAACTGTGATGATTGCTGTTTTCTCTTTCAGAGACGTATCTCTACTTTCACATGCAACCCCCCAAATACATAAGCCCTCCTCACCTCCAAAGTTTATTTGTGAATACCATAGTAATGTATCACACACACACACACACACACACACACACACACACACACACACACACACACACACACACACACACACTATAGCTAATAATCCAGATCAACAACCATTTAGCTGTGATCAAAAGGATAATTGTTAACGCTTTCACACAAGGCCTTCCCCTAGAATAAACATTGCCTGCCGTACTACACCTCTGAAGTCTTTTTTATCCCCAGTATCACTCTAACCATCAGCCAGCCTATTGTTCTACCTTTCATCCCTACCAGAAGAGGGTCAAATTAACTCCAGACTACACTCTATCCTGTTGGCTCATTAACTGTAGATGTGACCTAAAAGTCTTTGTACTGGGAAAGTAAGCAGGGTAGCAGGAATGTATTAGCAGCAGAAGCAGCACTGTCTTAATGGAAATGTTTGCTCTTTATCCTGACTACCAGCTTTTGTGGAGCTGGCATGCATGCCACTGAAGTAGGGTTGGACAACATCAGCTCTTGGCACATGCACATTTCCATACATACTCCAAGCCTAACTTTAAAGATGAGCACTGTTTGATAATAGTTAAGCACAGGGAATGAGCCAATAAACTGCTACATTATTTTCTACAGTAGCAAGTCAGTTGAGATCTAGTCTACATAGATGGGTAAGCTAGTAGTCAGCCACTCATGACTACTTCCTCTCATTGGTTCCTCCCGCAGAAGGGTCATTAATCTATTCTAAGATCACTGCATCATGGTGAGAGATTTATCCTCTGTGCAACACTGAGAGTTTAGATAAATATGTATTGTCTGACTGTATTCTAATAAAAATAATTCTGTCCAAAGTAAAGAATTTCAGCTTGTTTTAACATAGTTTCTCATGACTGTTCAACCATGACTGAAAGACAGAAACTGCCAGAACAGTTGGTAGTCATTTGTTAGCTCATACATACTGTTCTCAATTTCCTAGCTGTAGATGTACCTTTGTATTAATAGCTTCACTTGCATTATAAATAAATATGTGCATGGTTATCTCCATTTTCCAGGACTGCCACTAGCATTTCATCTCCACAAGTATATAAACTTGTTCTTCACACATCTCAGGTCATCCTTTCTATTGAAAGACAGTTGTAAGTGTGTCATCTAATGTGTGCCTACTGCTACTGTGTATCAAACCATATACGAATGTAAGACTAACGAGGGCACTGCCATGTCTGGCATTAGCGCAAAGGATAAAGAATAAGCTGTTAAGGAGTATCATCTATAGTCCAATGTTTGATGCTTTCACTTTCCACTTGCTAACTTTGAGAAGGCAGTGCTTCCAGGTCACTGCTGAAAAGAGATATAAGGGCTTAGTATACTTAACTGATCAGCATATTAAAAACAATGTCTATTGACTGTATTACAAATTATTTGCCAAATTGTCCTTTGGATGAGACATTAAATTGAGGGCACAAATATTTGAGTTAATAGTAGCTCAAGTGTATGTAAAAGATCCTATGGCACTTATCAAAAAAAATGGGTCCTTTATTTATATACAAAAAATAACTCTTATTTACAACATATTTACAAATATACCATTATATAGATGTACAAATCTGTTTTCACAGTCAAACAAAATTTTCATCCCTATTAGATGCCCCCTCCTTTTGCCATAACCACAATCTGATTTTACTTAATATTGTTGCTAACATCCATTTACCATTAAACATAATTTCATTTATTCTTTCATTTCATATAACCCATACAACATAAAATAACTTTTTGTTTCAATTATTTTAACATATTCTTTACTTCTATCACTTTTCTTCTTATATGGCATATTTCCTTTTACTGGCAATTTATCTAATACCAGTGTCCACAAAAAATCTTGACATTATATTTTTTGATCACGCCATTTGCTTCTTATTTTTATAATTTTAAATTTTCAACTGTTAGATTTTTCCATGGTTTTACATAGTAATGTTTTATCATTACATTCTTATTCCATATTTTTCTATCCTTTTCTATATCATCAATTTACAGCATCATCTACTATAACACAGGTCGGGTCCCTTGAGTAAGCTGCCCTCTCCTTCAATTCTGCAAATATCTTGTACTTCTCCACTTCCTGAGGCTATCCTGAGTGAAAGTGTTCCACCAACTTCACAAGCTCTTCACCTGAAGTTACAAAAATTGTAATTGCTCTGCCTTTACATTTCTCTGCTGCTTTATACTTACAGCACCAATACTTTTTTGTCTTGGTCTTCTTCTCCAACTGATAGATATATCCTTCCATGACCAGCACTTCACCTCCACGCTGTGACTTTATTGTATGGTAGACCTGCCCTAAAACACCAGGTGGTAACCTACAGAAATCCACTATTGAATTTACATTATTATGTGTTGTGAAGTGTCTGCAGATTATTTAAAGGTGTAGTAATTAGATGAACTATGGTGGCAACTTTCGGTAATTGCGGATTCTATAACTTGTGTTTTCGTGCAGTCACACCTTCGACAGCCTGTGCAGATGATTTTAAGGTTCAGTAAAGTGTGTACGCATTCAAGTGTCCTAGATCCATATATTTATATGGGTCTACTTCTAAAGCCCAACTGCCAGATGACCAAATTTCAAAATCCTGAGACAAAAATCATGAAAGTTCTGAAACCTGAATATAATGTTGTAATTCTTTAACTATTTTATTTTATTAGTTTTTCCCATACATTTTTATTTCTTTTGCATGTTAAGAAGGTGTGCTCTGTTGTTTCTAACTCTCGACAGGAAAGACATATTCTTTCATTTATTTTTTTTTTATAAGGCATATTTCCCTTCTCTGGCAACTTACTAATTTGTAACATCCATAAAAAATCTTGACATTCAATATTCTTCTTACACCTTTTATTTCTTTGCTTTATAACATTAGTTTTTTTTCCTTCTGTTAAATCTTCCCATGGATTCACACAATAATTTTGCAACATTATATTTTTATACCATATTTTCCCTATTTTCTTTTATTCCTTCTATCTTTTGTGTCCACAGTTTTAATTTTTCTTTTCTCTATTCTTTCTCCCTTTATTAATTTTTATTATATCACATTCTTTTTATATTTCTCCTTGAGTATATTTATTACAAGCTTATTTTCTTTTCCATTTATCTATTCCAAGACTTTATATAAATTTTATGAATATCAACATACTATTGGATTCAATAAATGTAAACCTCCTTCCTCCTTTTCCATATAGGATACCCTCTTGTAACTGGGTTTAATATGGTCCCCAAGATATACTGAAATATAATTTAAAAAATGTTTCTCCATTTCTCTTGGTATCATATATGCACTGGCTATATGTGATAATTGTTTCTTCTATATTGTGTTTATCAAATGTACGTTTTTATTAAGAGGCAATCTATACCTATTCCACATAATACTAAGTCCTTTTAGATCTCTAACAAATTTCTCCCATTGTTCCTTCAATATATCATATTCTCCAAAAATAATTCCAATTACTGATATAATTTTATTTTCAGACTGTATTCCTTCTAGTTTTTTATCATCTCCAATACCCTTACATTTTTATTAATTTTTAATCCAACTTCTTGCAGTATGTCATTCACACTTATAATTACCATCTTCATTTCTTCTTCATTTTTTTGCTGTTAGTGTTATATCATCAGCATGTCATAATAGGATATGCCACTCCCATTTCCTGTACATATTTACTTTTTTCCATTTCTTCATTTCTTCCTTATACCGTACTATTCATAACCATCACAAACACAATACTACTCCTAGGACACCCTTGTTTTATGCCTCTATTCACCTCTATTTCTTCACTTATCCAACCATTTACTAAAATCATAATTTTAGCATTTCTATACACTGATGCACATACTTTCTTATCTTTATGCTAAAATTATATTCTTCCATTATTTGTCATAGAATACCATGCTCTTTAGAATCAAGTGCTTTATTGATATCAGTTACTATTAATTTCACTTCATTTTTCCTTTCTTAATGTTATCCACTATTTCTCTAATTACTCTTATTAGGTCTCAGCTTCCCTTTCCTTTAATCCCATAAATAGCTTCTTCCATTACAGAATTCAACTTATTTCCTATTCTGTTTTGTAATATTTTCATAAATAGTTTTTAATCACTATTATTCAACATCTCTGGCCTTCAATTTTTGATTTAATTATTTCCCTTTCTTCCATATAAACCTCATAACACCTCTACATATTTCTTATCAAACTTTCATTTTTGCCATTGCATTAAATCCTTGTACATTAAATATCCTATATCATCTGGTCCAACTGCTGAACTCACATTTACTTTATCTTTTTTAATTATATTATTGTAATTTGTTTTCACATTTCTTTATTCGTTTTTTCTGTAAAGTGCCTTACCCTGGACTGCTCTTTCCTTTTATTTCTTTCTTTTTATCATCTCTTTCACATACCTTACCACTATATTCATTATATTTGACTGTTCTCTTTCAAATTTTCCTATTTCATTTTTCATTTTTCTCATTATACCACTGTCTTCTTTTACTCTTCTACTTAAGTATGATGACCTGTGCAAGTTCAGATATCTTAGTCTTTCATAATAACTTAGATTTTCACATCCATGAATGCCTTTGGTATAGTTCCACTGTACTCTTTCCAGTTTACTCATGCTTGTCTTCTTATAGGGTTTCCATATTGTTATTCCATACTCACGTTTAGGTCTAATGTAACTAACAAAGAATGACTTCATTATTTTTAATTTCCTAGACTTTATAAATCTTTTTATACAACCTATAGTTCTATAACTATCATTAACCAATTGGTTGATATGATTAGAAAAACTCATAGCTGAAACTACCCAAATACCCAGGTCCTTAAATGAGTCTACAGTTTCAATCACTATGAGCTGTATTAAATATTCACCTTTCAGTTTATGTCTCCCAAATCTCATATGTTTAGTTTTTGATTTATTTATCCGCATGTTAGTCTCCTGTGCCCAAATGGTCAGTTTAGTCGTTATTTTGCAGACATGTCTTATCTGTAACACTTGTAATCAGTCTCCTCTTATTATTATATTCATGTTTACTATAACATAATCTAATATGCTTTGAAGCAATTTTCCCTTTCTTTATTTATCACATATGTGTTTACTGCTATTAATCTGTGCACATTCCCTTCCCACCTAAAACCCACTACCATTAATCTCCCTAGTTTAACTAATGTATAATCCAAAATGTGGATTCCCTTCTGATATAATATAGCAATCTCTGAACATTTTTCATTACTGAAATTCCATATTATATCCCCTGTCCATAATATTTCTGTCTTTTGTCTCTCTCTCTCTCTCTCTCTCTCCTCTTTATTTAAAAGCCTAATATCCTCCAGTATTTTCAAATCTACCTCACACTTATTGCACCATTCTAACACTCCTGTCTTCCTTATCACATTATTTATAGTATTAACATTAATAGATGAAACCTTATGGTTGTTTGTCATCCTTCTCTTTAATTTACAAATAATTGATTATTTATCCATTTAATTTCTTTTTTTTTACTTTCATTCCTACATCCTGGAATTTTCATTTTCTGTCTTTAACATTTTACGGACTGAAGTTTTCCTTGTAACCATTTACCAAACTATTTCTTCTCCATCATTAACTTCTGTCCCATGTTCTCTCTCCCTTCCCCTTTTTGCATATTATTCATTTCTTCTTGGTTTGTATCACTATTTTCCCTTATACTTTCTTGTGATCTCTCCTTACATGACATTCTACTATTTTCTCCTTCTCAGAATCCATCCATACATGTCCTATTTGCTTACATTTATATCACAGTTTTTCATAGTTTTTAGCATCATGACCAATTTCCCCACATGAATAACATCATTTTATCACATTTACAAAATGTCCCTGCTTCTCACACAAAAATGCTTTTGGTTTTCCCCAATATTTAATAAATGAAATAAGCCAAATGTTGTGAGATTAAGATGTCTCAATGATACAAATTGATGACAACCAGATAAAATAAAACCATCAAGAGGCAGCACACATGGTGGAACTAATAAAATAAAATCCACAAGTTTATTGTAGAAAAATAAGTGAGTGGTTTCACGTTGTGCATCCAACACTTCAACAGGCAAAACATTAAACACTCATTCAAGTATTTAAAACTAAAACATACCAATCAAAAAACAGAAACTTTTATATGTCACAAGATGTATAAATATGCACATGAATGTAAAACATAATAAATCAACAAAAGCATCGTACATCTATGATTGAGCATAGCAGTAACAATTGTAAACTGTATAACATATATGCTGCATTAACAAGAGCATTTTAAATGTGATTAACAACTGGCATATTTTATTGGCCAATGAAGATCTATCTAGGATTGTAGGTAATCATCCAAGAATAACCTATAGAAATTGTAAATCTATAAGTCTGAAATTAAATGTAAACTTTTTTTGTGTTTCCAGAAAAAAGCCTTAACAACATATTTATTCCACAGATACATTTTTTTTCTTTTCATATTTCTCCTGAACATTTATAGAGATTCTCCAGTCTCAAAGAAAATGTCACAATAAGTCTGTTTTTAATTAAAATGAAAGCTCTTACAGGATTGTCCCAAACTTCATACCTGTACATTTTGGATTCTTGCTTACTTTGAATTCTTGCCACATACTTTTTACTTTCCACTTATTCTGTCTTCTTCTACTCCCTTCTAACTTCCTTTTGTTCTCCAACCACTTCTACAAAGGATATTTTCTTTGTTTTCTGTACTTCTTCTTGATATATTTTCTCCATCATTTCACCCCACAATATTTCCCTCTCTGTCTCTGGCTTGCTTTTTTCTACTAAGTCTTTTAATATATCACCCACAACCCTCCTGACTAGAGAGTTATAATTATAACTCCTTTGTGTTATACTTACTCTTTTCTTTCTTCAAACAGCTTGCATTGGAATCAATCTTCTGTATCCTCTACATGATCTCCTTCTCCTTTCTCCTGTATAATCCTCTTCTCCTCTATTTCAGAAAATATCTCCATAGAGTTGGCATTCACCTCCATTTTGCTTAATTGCCGTGTTTGTGTGCCATTTTTCCCAGCTGCCACTGCACTAGGAACAGAATGGAAGCTCATTCTTGTCAGCCACATGCACTACAAGTGATGTAGTGAGTAGAGATTTGTTTATTGATATATACATTACATATTATTTACATGTTTACATTATTTACATCTATTTACAAATCTCTATACATTATAAACTTCAATTTAAGCATTCCCTCTCCACTCTTTTATCACAGTCAATACATTATTCTCTCCAAAATCCTTGCCAAAGTCCATTTTCCATTGTATTTAATTTAATTTAGTCTCTCATTCCATACAGTACATGAAACATACAATATTATTCTGTCCATTTTCTTCACTTCTTCCAGTTTTCATGTACCATAATAACCATATTATGTCTATATTTATTTGCTCAAATTTTAACAAACTTTCACCCTATTATGTTTACATATTTCTTTCCACAAATTAACTCTTTCAAATTTCAAAAACACATGCTCAGTCATCTCAAACTCTCCACATTTATTACATATTCTATCTTGATTTTTTTGTATGGCATATTTGCCTTAACCAGCAATTTTCTAATAGACAATCTCCTTAAAAAATAATTGCATTCTTTAATCTTTTTATAGTTATATCTCACCATTATGGCTTTTTTGCTTTTTTCTTATCTATTTCTAAATCTTTCCATGGACCAATGCAATAAAATGCTTTCATAATATTTAAATACTACTCCTTTCTATTTTTCTCACATATATTCTTTTTTTATTTTCCATAACACAATTTTGTTTTGATATTCTTTTATTTCTTCATTCACAATGCTTTTACTTCGTATTTTAACTTCCATTACTTCCCACAATTCGTTGTATTTATAATATATCATTTCTATCAAGTTTTCATTTTCCTTCATAAATCCTTTTAATACTTATATAAAATTAAAGATTTTGCATGCACTATTGGGTTTATTAAACCCAAGCCTCTTTGCTCTTCTTTCATAATCATCATTAGTTCCTTTACATACTTAATAGGAATCATATTTTCTTTTTTTTTCAATAATAACTTTTATTATTTTCTTATATGCCATACAAAATTAAAACAAAACAAAAAAATTAAAAAGAAACTACCAACTAAAGTAATTAACAAAAACACAAAACATATATACAATATTTACATAAATGCTTCCAAGTAACACATTGAATTTTACACCAAAAATATACAAATGGTTAAGATCAATTCAAGTAATAAACAGTGTTACAGAGTTTTTTAAAGGTGTAAAAATAATTCTTGTTAAATTCAAATATGAGATGTTACGCTAATATAATATTAAATACTTGTTCCCATATTTTTGGATTGTTAATATTTTTATTATGTTGGTTCACAAGTAATTTGTGAGCTAGTATATGCCTTATTGCTAGTACTCTAAAATTATTCCATGATGTTTTGGATGGGTCTAACCAATTAGTAGCTATTTATAGCTTCATTAATAAAAAGATAGATTAATACAATACTTTGAGATTTAGGAAGTTCTTTTGGGGGAATATGCAAAATCATTAAATTTCCATGACAATGTTGTACTTTGGTAACCCATCTTTTGAAGTTGTATCTTTAGTGAGTTCCAAAGTCTATATATACATTTGCAACTCCAGAACATATGAAGAAGATCAGCAGATTGATCCTTGCAGTATGGACAAACTGGTGAATTTTTGGAATTAAATTTATGCAGGCTAAGGCATGTATAATACACATTATTCCAGATCATGAACTGGGTATACATCAGTTTTTGAAGAGAAACAGATTTTGTAGTCAAATCAATTACTTTTATCATATGACTGTCTTCTGTCTCTGGTATTTTCTCTTTCCAATATTTTGACACATGAATTTTATCTTGGAATTTAAACTCCTTTATTAGATTATTTGCTGCTGTTATAAATTTAATATCTTGTTGGAGAGCTTGCCACAAATTTGAACATTTAATTATATTCTCTTCTCGGGGTTTAAAGTTTTTAAAGTAACTTATAGAAAGTTCCCTAATTTGTCTTACAATAACAAGGTAATTTTTGGGTAAATTTAATTCTTGTCTAATCTGATTAGCCGAGAGTTTGAGAAGTGTATAAATATCTATTAAAGTTAGATTGATTATTAATAGGAATTCTTTAAGATCAATTAGTTTTTTATTTAGTCTCAGGCTAGGGTTTCTATGAAAGGGTTGATAAGCCATCATATATTGAGCAAGATCTAATGACTGAAATAAGGTTTGTAAAGACGTTACATATAATTTAATGTGATCCATTATCCCATACAGTTTCAAAGTTTCTTTAGGTAAAAAGGGTATGGCTTTAGGATTAATATTTAAATGTAAAATATATTTATAGTTCAGAACCAGCCAGGTAGGTATCCATTTAGTGCTAGTTATATTATAATTAGCAATTCTAAGAAGCCTGTTTGAGTTTACTATAAGATAGTAAGTTTCAAAAGTTGGTAACTCCAATCCACCTCTATGTTTTGGGGTCATTAATTTTTCATATGAAATCCTTGTTTTCTTTGGCTCCCAGATAAATTTAGCTAATTTTTTGTGAATTCGTTTAAAAAATGTTTTTGAAATTACTACCTGAGCAGATCTGAAAATATATAATAATTGTGGTAGTACATTCATTTTGATAATTGATACTTTTGATAATACTGGTAGTCATAAATTTTTCCATCTCCCCAAATCAGATACTATTTGATCCCAAACTGTTTTAATATTAGTAAGATAAAAATCCTTATCATCCATAGCTAAGCCAATACCCAAGTATTTAATGTTATCTTTACACATTATTTGTCCCACCAGAGGCAACAGTGAAAAGGGTTTGGGAGTTCTCAATGGGAAAATGCTAGTTTTTTTAGATTAATTTTATAGCTGGAAACTTCTGAAAAGTTCTCTATTGCTTTTAGTATCTTTTTAGTGTCTGAGATTGGAGTTGTACAATAAATATTTAGATCATCTGCAAACGCTGCCATTGATATTTTTGTTCCGTAAACTAGTGGGGCATTGTGGTATATATTCTGTTTAATGTATAGGAATAAAGGTTCAACATATATATTAAATAATAAAGGAGACAGAGGACAATCCTGACGTGTTCCATTTCTGATTGGTATTCTTTTAGAAGAATTGCTGTTTATATAGAGTGTGGTATAAGGATTACTATATAGAATTTTTAACACTTCAACAAACTCAGGAGATATATTAAAATATGGTAAAATTTCAAACAAAAAGTTTATATCAACCCTATCAAAAGCTTTCTGCGCATCAAACATAAGCGCATACATGTTAAGGTTCTTCTGTTTAGCATAAGCTATTAAGGTATGTAGTGTAAGTGTATTATCACTAGTTTGTCTATTTGCCATAAAGTCAGCCTGTTCACTAGACACAGTATGATTCATTACTTTTTTTAATCTATTAGCTGTAATAGGGTTAAAATTTTCATATCTACATTTATTAATGAAATTGGTCTATAATTATCTGGGTTTTGAGAATCAGAGTTAGGTTTGAGTATAAAAATAGTTTTTGAAGCATTAAGATGGGGATCATTAATTTTATTCTTAATTATATAATTAAAGACATGTGAGAGCATTTTGCCAAAGATATTGTCAAATTTCTTATAGAATTCCACCGTCATACCGTCCAGACCTGGTGACTTGTGCAATTTCATATATTGAATTGTATATATCACTTCTTCTTCAGATATCGGTTTAATCAAATCACTTTAAATACTGTCTTCTATTTTCGGAAATTTAATAGTTTGTAAAAATTCCTTGCTAGTTCTATGGGGGGATAAGTCACTATGCTCACCATATATATTAGTATATATCTGCTCAAAGACATTTATGATATCTTCAGTTTTTAAATAAGTTGTGTTCCTAAAATGTATTTCCGAAATTTGTACTGCTGTTCTCGATTAATTATCCTAGCTAATGCCCTTGATGGTGTTGGCACATGATTGGCATACCTCACTAACATTCTATGTTCCTGAAACATCAAATTACAATTTTGTATTAAGAAGAGATCTTTTTGACATTTAAGTAGTTCCACCTCTGTTTGAGTATTAAAGTTTTGCATCAGTTCTTGATCAAGTGTCTTAATTTTAGCCTCTAGTTTTTGAATATCTCTATTTTGTATTTTTTTATAGTATGAAGCTTTTTGCAAAAAGATCAATCTTATTTGTGCTTTAACTGTCGCCCAATCAATGTCAGGTACACTTTGTTGTTTCTTTAATCTATCTAATAATTCTTTAGGATGACCTGTAATTTCCTGCACTATTTCCTCCTTATTCAACAAATTTGGGTTAAGAGACCAGTTAAAACCTCTTTGCCGCTGGACCTCCATTGGATCTTTAGCAAAACTTAATGAAATTATTGAATGATCTGACGCGTATCGTGCATGTGTAACAACTAAGGGTCCCAGGTTAACCATTATTCTTGAACTCAAAAAGAAATCTATTCTGGACCACATTTTATGACACGGTGAATAAAAAGTATAATTATTTATACTATTACCAGTATTTAAATACTGAATAGGATCATATAGTTGAAAGTCTTCCTTAACATCACTTAATACTGATACCACTTGTTTATTAAATGCTCTTTGTGGACAAGATCTATCCAACTTCAGATTCTGATAGGAATTCCAGTCTCCTCCAATAATTATATAGTACTTATCATATTGTGTCAAAATTGGATATAATGATGTTATGAATAGATGCTGGTCATTACAGGGTGCGTAAACATTTAACAATAAGATTGGTTTATCAAACTGGGTAGCTAAGAGAACAACAAAACACCATCTTCCATCTTTATCCACCTTAGAGTCTAAAATCTTTCCCTTATATTTGTTTTTAATAATTATAGCTACCCCAGCACTGTTAGTTTTACCTTCTGAAGCTATTACTTCTTTAATCCACTTTCTTTTTTGGATATCAACCCACTGATCATTAGTTAAATGCATTTCTTGAAGTAATATAAACATCGCCTTAGCCTGCAACAATAAGTGTAGAATTAACTTTCTCTTCTTTAAGTTCTGGAGCCCTTTAATGTTCCATGAGTCAATTTCCCACATTCAAATAGTTATTATAACATAAAAGTATAGAAGGGAAAACAAAAAGCAAAGGTAAAATAAGTTGAAAAATGTACATAATTTGGAAGCATTCTTGACATCCCTTCCTATACCAGTGCCTACCCACTCTAACCCCGGACCAGGCCATACATAGGTCTTGCATATCATAGAGGACTAAAAGGGTCAAAGAAACACAGAAACAAAAAAAACTTAAATTAAAAAACCTTAAAAACATCCTATAGTTAAGACCTATATTAGCTAACCTAACTATTACAAAGTCTATTCTAAACATTCCCTAACAAACACCACTGTTATCTACATCTTAGTTGTTATTGAAAAGAAAAAAAAATCATATTAAAGATATAACATTACTGTACAAAGCTTTTAGTAGTTATGATTAGCGTGCTATATATAGATACTATAACTCACCTATATACTCATAAAATAACATTTGAGAAAGAGAAAAAAAATACGATTTTAACAAATGGACAAGTTTTCCTTCTATTATAGAAAGAAGCTGAGTTATAACCCTGTATAAAAACACATATACCTTTAGATAAACATTTTTCTTATTTAGACATTATAGACTATTGCTATCTTCTACTCATATAAACTAATATGCAAATAATGTAATATATAACTATCACCCCTGAGGAAAAATATATAGGTTATATTATATATTATAAAGTTGCAAGATATACTAAAATCCCTATATTTAGCAGTACTGCATAACACCTTTTAATCTGCCATATAGTAAAGGGTTTAAATTATTAACTAACTAACCAGTGTATAAAAATGTACCTATGTGCTTAAATTAACAAAACAGTACATTACTTGATGTTAAAATGTCCTTACAGGGTTAAAAACAAGTCCTGTCAGGTTTCTAAGCCTAGAAACCATGCAGCATACTCGCGATGGGGGACCGCTATTACAGACGGACTTCCAGAAGTGCCACATTGAAATATGTCCCCTCTACAGTCCCGAAGGCATTTCCTGTCTTCTTGTTGATGCAGACAGCTTGTGGAAGCAATAAAACTTTGGAAAACAATCGCAGGTCATCGAAAACAGCAAAAAAACAGCAACCCTATTAATCCAGGAGAGGCCTAAAGTATTTCAAAAAAAAGACAAAGGATTACCCAGACCTCAAGCCACAGTAATCAGCAGATCCAATCTCAGGCAGTCTGGCAGTCCCAACAAGAATACAGTTCAAGTCTCAGAAGCAGGTACACTTTTAAAAACCTTCAGAAATGTAATTTTGGCTTCATTTTTTACAGAAACAGAATATTTAATCCCATCTACTGTGAAAGTTAATGTATTTGGATATTTCATTTGAAATTTGACCTGTTTATCAATAAGAAATCTACAGTAAGGAGATAAAGACTGTCTTACTTGTCTGATTTGCAAAGGTAAATCTTGAGCCAGAGAGATTTTGTTGTTTTTCCACATGATATTCCCACCACTTTTTTTAGCAGTTACAAGTATTTTGGTAACATCCTGATAATTAAGAATTTTAGCATATACATGTCTTGGAGTATTTGAAGCTTGTTGTTCTCTCAGAGCTCTGTGTGCTCTTTCAATAATGATTTGCTTTGCCATGTCAGAGTCATTTAGGAGCACTGTAAATATTTGTGTTATAGATGGGATTAAGTCATTGTATTGTACAGATTCAGGAATTCCTCTAATAATGATGTTATTTCTCCTGGATCTTGCTTCTAAGTCAATGATTTTGCTTTGAATAGCCTGAATATCCAAATCATGTGTACTTGTTTTTTTTGCTAGTAGATTTATTTTGTCTTCATTTTCCGAAATCCAAGTTTCAGATTTTTCCATCCTTTCAAGTAGTTGGTTGCAAGAGTTTCCAAATGTTTGTATCTGGCTAGTTAATTCTTGCAGAGCTTCTTGAATGGGTAATAAGGCAGTTTTGATATCCTCCATATTCAGTGTTTGATCTGATTTAGTTCTGGTTTCTAGCTTTTGTTGTTCTTGTAGTTTAATAACTGTTTGCCTTTTAGAGATCACATCTTTTTCCGGTGACCGCAGTTCTGAAAGTTTTGTTTTAGTAGTGGCTGTGTCCATATTTTTTTTCCTCTTTTGACATCCTTGTACAGTACAGATTTTTAAAGTGTATAGAGCACACGGTGCCTTTGTTTGCTTTCCTTGTCAGAGCCAGCTAATCTTTTATAATCCTGTTGAATAATGTATTGATTTTCGGATTTTCTTCCTCCTGCGAGGTAATTAGATGAAGTTGTAGTTGTTCTGTTGACGATTTAGTGTTAAAAAGTTCCTAGTATCAATTTAAAGTTTAGATTTCCTCAGGGTATATGCAGAGATGTAGTTCAGCAGTGTTCACAGAATGGTAGCCATCTTTGAATCAGGAATCATATTTTCTATATAAAACTCTATATGATTTCCAAAAATGAGTCATATCCTTTACTTCTTAGAGTATATTATTCCATTGTTGTTGTTGTCTGTATTCATTCCTTCCAAATATTATTACCAGTTTATCTATATATTTTTCATTGAACTCAATGCCTCCTATCATACCATCAAAACCAAATCCTTTACTTTTCTCTTTATTTATACTTAAACCATTTTTTATTTACACTTAATTTTTCATTTACTTTTTTCCATCCATACTTCATTCTTAACAATTAATACAATATCCACATATTTATACATTATTGGAAATTATACAATGACCCCCCCCCATTAATATTCCAAAACGTGCATGCTGATTGGTCAGCGTGCACGTTGTAAATCAGAGTTATAGTAATGGAAAAGGTCCGGTCTCCCGGGCTTTTTCCATTAGTATAACTCTTTTTTTTTTTTACAGCAATGGAGAATGCAAGATCTCCATTGCTGTTTACAACCTGTCTCGCTATGTTAAACGAGTTTAACATAGCGAGACAGCTTTTTAAAAAAGCAACAGAACATCTCCATTGCTTTTTTTAAAGCTGTCTCACTATGTTAAACCCATTTAACATAGCGAGACACTTTAAAAAGCAACGGAGATCTTGCTTTCTCCGTTGCTTTTTTTCAAAACTGTCTCGCTATGTTAAATGGGTTTAACCTAGCGAGACAGCTTTAAAAAAAGCAACGAAGATTCTCTGTTGCTTTTTTTAAAGCTGTCTCGCTATGTTAAATGAGTTTATCATAGCGAGACACTTTGTAAAAAGCAACTGAGATCTTGCTTTCTCCATTGCTTTTGCCCACAGCTCTGATGTACTGCGTAAGTATACGCATGTGCAGTACATCAGAACTGCCGCAGAATACCAGACAGCTGCAGAAGGGCAGCAAGGAGGCATTATACAATGTCATTATTTAAGAAAAGTAATTATTATTTTTTTTAAATAATGTCATTGTATAATAGCAATAACCCACTTCTGGGTGTGGGTAATGCTGGATTTACCCACGGTTGGCTTTGTTTGGCAACTCGAGCTTCGCCCTCATGACCAAACCACACCAACCGTGGGTAAATCAACATTACCACGTAGTCATTGCTATATTATACTTCCTTCATCATTTTGTATCCACTGCTACTTGGCATTTTATTAATTTCTTTCACTATTACATTGATAACTAGTGAGAAAATTGCACTATTAGCTGGGCAGCTCTGCTTTATTCCACATTCTATTTTTATTTCTTCCACAATCCAGCCATTTGTATTTAGTTTCACATAGTTCCTTTCTTAAACAGATTCTATTACTTATAATATTTTTTGCTTACATTACATGCCTGCAAAATTCCCCATAATGATTTATACTGAATATTATCATAGACTTTACTTATATCTACTATCATAACCTTGACTTCTACATGTTATTTATGATATCATCAACTATTTCTCTTATTATCCACAATAACTCTTGATTTCATTTTCCTTTTCTTCTGAATACAGTTTGGTCATGTATTTTATCCATTTTTTTGTAATTTTTTTGTTATTATTCTCATAAGAAGTTTATAATCTGCATTATTCAATAGTATAGGTTTCCAGTTGTTATATCCTCTTCACTTCCTTTTTTTAAATATACATTTTAAAACTCCTGTACATATCTTTTCTCTTTAATTACAGTTTCTAACCATTAATTCGCAACTGCTATAAAAATATTTTTACCACTCTTTCATTTCTTTACACATATCATATTCAATTCTATCTAATCCTGTTGCAGAATTCATGTTAATATCCTTTAGAATTTCCTTTAATTCTTTCACAGTTATTGTTTGTTCTAAATACTCACTATCTTTATTATTTATTTTTTCATCTTTATTATTTTGTTCTATGCTTTCTTCTCTTTTAACAAATAATTCCAATACATATTCTTTAATTATTTTGCACATTCCTTCTTGCCGTCTTATTTGCTTACCTTCCTTAATTTTAATTCTCTTATTTCCTTCTTTTATCATTTTACTCAAATATGGTGCTACTTCTTCTTTCTTTCCTTGTAAACAATATTTTTGTTTATATAACAAGTCGTTTATTTTAATTTGATTCATTTTATATAATTCTCTTTTTTTTCATAAAAGGAATCTTTCTTCTCTTCTAAGTCTCTAAATGTTTATTGACTTAATATGTTATATCTCTATTTTTATTTTCTTCTTTTCTTCCTTATACATTCTAAAAACACTTTTTTATATTTATCTTTAAAATTAAGCCACCAAAGACTCCAATTCTCATAAAATTCTTTCATATTCATCTGATTTTCCATAATTCCATAAGTCCTTTTTTCTCTTCTAAATCTAGTTTCTTTTCATTAACTCTCTTTATTCCTTTCTTTATTCTTATATATTCTTAATTTTCCTGTACTTTAACCCATACAGCCATATGATCTAAAAATCCAGCATACTTAACTCCTTTTTTCTAACTTTTAAACTATCAGATATGAAAAAATAATTAATTTCTGTCCCAATTTCATTGTTTTTGTAGGCCCAGTGGTTATTCTCCCATACACTTAACTTTCCACTTCTCATAATTTCTTTAACCATTTTAACATCACAGTTGCTCTTATTTTTTCTTAAATTACAATTAAAATCACTCACCACCATAATATCCATATTTATATAAACATATTCAAGAATATTTTAAACATCCTTTCTCTCTCTTTTTTTTGTTACATATGCATATAAATCTATAATTCTATACACGTATATTCTTCCATCTTAAGTCTATTATCATAATTCATCCTAGTTCCACTATAGTTACATTTAATATTTTAATGGTTTATTGACATAATATACATATGCCCGAGCATGTTTCTTTCCCCATGTTTCAAACTACCACACCATTCCAAAGTTTTTCAGTTTGTGTTCTTTCTTCCTCTGTTAATAATCTGATATCTTCTAAAACAATAATATGTGCATCTATTATTTATTTATTTGCATTTGCTGACTGGGAGAGTCCAGTGGGTCTGAGCAACCCATTTTCAGTGGAGGCCCGGGGAGAAAAGCTTCACAAGCAGTTACATTCATAGCGAGAGAGATTACATATTTTGCAAAAATATTAATAATAATAAGCCAGAGGCTTTCATGCATAACATTCATTACAAAAGCTATAGAGGTTACATATTAGATGAGGAAAATTATCTTATGAAAAAACTATTTTTAAGCATTAAATAATCCTGGATAAGATAGTACATTTTAGATAGGAATTTATCTTTTGAAGATTTAATTTGAAGCATTTAAACATTGCTATTAAAGCTTGCACAGAGGTTACTTATTGACTTAGAAAGTTCCATTTTTAAAAGCATTTGAAGCAAAAACCTTATATGTAACATGAGTATATTAGAGAGTAAGGGATAAGAGTAGAAAATCGAATGTTGTAGAGTAAGATAGTGAACTAATCAGATATCCTTATAAGAGGGGTATAGGATTTAAGAGTTGGGGGTGCTTAGGTAGGGGCATGAGAAGCACATTCCCATTTGGAGGATAGATAATAGTGCAGGTGGGATTTGAAGTTATTGTTGTTTAGTATACTGTGTAGTGGAGAGGGAAGAGAGTTCCACAGTTTAGCTATGGTGCAGGATAGTAGTAGTTGGCCAGGGGGATGAGAGTGTTTGTGCACTTGTAGGAGGTTTTGACTCTTGGATCTGAGGGAGCAGCTGGGTATGTAGGGTATTAGGGATGTGGTGAGAGAAGGACAGTCTGCTGGTTTGAAGATGAGCTTGTGGGCAGTTGTTAATTGTAGATATTTCAGGTAGTTGGGGAGTTCTAGCCATTTGAGGGTGTGTGGGGAGTGGCAGTGATGAGATGAGTTTTTTGAATCGGTTGCAAATTTGCAAATTTTGTAGTAGCAAGATTCGAATTTGGAACGTAGGCCAAGTTGGAGGTTGGTGAAAAGGGGAGTGCCATACATGAGAGAGGAGAAAGGAAGGTAGTTGCGAGAGTTTATCGGGTGGAGGGGTTAAGGTAACGGTTGTGTCTGTAGAGAAGACCTATGTTTTGATGGGTTTTCTTAATTGTGGAGTAAATGTGGCAGTCAGATGTTAGGTTTTCATCAATGATGATGCCTAGCAGCTTGGTACTGGGAACAGTTTGTAGGGGGTGTTATTCTGGCTTATAATGGTGAATAAGTTTCTGTTAAAATTGGAGTTATTGGTAGGAGTAAAAATCATTAGTTTTGTTTTGTTAGTATTTTGGGCTAGGTTATTGGATTGGATCCAGGATTTTGTTTTGGAGAAGGGTAGTTGTTTTTTTAGCAGCAGTTCAGAGGGGCAGGAGGCTGAGCAGATGATGGTGGAGTCATCTGCATATTGGATAACTGAGCTTTGGGGATGGAGTGGTGGAAGATGTTGATAAATATGTTAAAGAGGAGCGGGCCCAGTACAGACCCCTGGGGAGCGCTAGTGGGTGTTGGTAAGAAAGGAGAAGTTGATGTTTTCCATTGGACAGCTTGTTGGCATTTGGCTAGTACCTGGAGAACCAGGCTAAGGTGGAGGGAGAGAGATGTAAGAATGAGAGCTAGGATAGGAGTAAGGAGTGAGAAATGGTGTTGAATGCCTTTGAGAGATCTAGGAATAGTGAAGATACATATTTGCCATTGTTGCATGCTAGGTTAATGGTTTTAAGAAAGGTAAGGAGTGTAGTCATGGTACTATAGCCTGGGTGAAAGCCGTGTTGGGTAGGAGAGAGGAGTCTGTTTAGGGTTAGGTATGGCATGAGTTGTGCATGGATAGTTTTTTCTAGTATTTTAGAAAGAGGAGAAAGTATAGATATGGGTCTAAAATTGGTTGTGTCTATGTTTTTACCGCCTTTGTGGAGAGCAATGATGAATGCGTGGTGCCAGATGTTTGGGACATAGGATTCTTGTATGGATCCATTTATAAGAATAGATATGGGTTAGGCTATGGCTTCAGCAGATTGTTTGAGGAAGGTAGGTGGTAGATTGTCTGGGGCATTGTGACAGGATTTTGGCTTGAGGAGAAGTCTTTTTATTGTGTTTGTGGGGATGGATGTTAGGCTGAAAGGGGTGTAGGGAGGAGGTTGATAGAGGGGATGATGGGGGCAGGAGGGGTGGGCCGGAGAGGGGTTTAAGGAAGGAGGAGGATAGTTTTGCTATGCAGTCTATAAAGAATGAGTTGAATTTTGTAGCAGTTTCTAGGCTGATGAGGTTAGGGTCTGGGCATGGGTTGTCTTTATTACCAGGGTAAAGAATGGAGGAAATGGAATTCCAAATTTTTTTAGGGTTGAGTGCATGGATTGGAGTTTGCAGTAGTAGGTTTTGCAATCTTTAGTTATTAGTTTTTTGACCAGGTTGTGTAATTGTTTAAATTCTAGGAGGGAGCTGGGGGTTTTCTATTTTTGGTACTGTTTCCATTTTTTGTCTCGTTAGTGCATAATACGTTTAGTTTCATAGGATAGCCAGGGGCAGGGATTGGTTTTGATGCATTTGGTTCTAAGAAGAGCTTGTTGATTTAGAAGGGTAAGGAATGTTTGGTTGAAATAAGATACAGCACTGTCTAGTGGAAGGGTTTTTAGGGGTGACCAGTCAGTGTGCTTTAGGCATTCAGAGAAAATGTCAGGGCTAAAGGATGCTAGGTTGTGGGTTTGGGTGTAGTGGTGTTGTTCTATGGGAGAAGATAGTCAGTCTATGAAGGCTGGTAGGTGGTCGCTGAGAGGGTCGGGTAGTATTCTGGTATGTGAAGTAAGGTGGGGATGGGTTATCAATATCCAATCTATGATAGTACGAGAGGTACTATCCCTGTTTAGGCTGGTTGGAAGGTTTATAAGTTTTCTGAAGCTGTAAGGATTGATTGAATGAGATGGGGTATCAGAGCTAAAAGAAGCCCAGTTAATGTTCATATCACCAACGATATAGGTTTAGTTTTTGATAGTGGTGCTAAACCAGGAGAGGATGTCTTCTAGAGTTTTGGTATTATCACCTGGAGGGATGTATATGGAACAGATGCAGACAGTTGTTAAGTTTTAAAAAGCCTACTGTCATTTCTGAATTGGCAAAAGTTGGGATAGGGCTGGTGTATGGAGTAAAGGTATGGGTGGAAGGGTAGATAATAGCTACTCCACCTCCTTTTCTTTGAGTTCTATGATTGCAAAGGATATGGTAGCCTGGAGGGAGGATTTTGTTGTCTTTGATGGAAGGTTTAAGGCAGGTTTCAGAGATGGTGGTTATGTTGCCTAATAAGTCTTCTGCAGCACACCATTGTAATGTATCTATTCTCCTCTTAATATTTTTCATACTGTTCACATTTAAACCTAATATTTTCAGCTTTTAAGAACGGTTAGTATATTAAAATGCTTTGCCCTTCGCTTTCTTATTTTCCGTAAGCATTATATTTTTGAATGTTCTTTTCCTTTCTTTAATTCTTTTCCCTGTCGATTTCTTTTTATTTTTTACTGTGCACCAATCAGTTTCTTCCTCACTTGTCTCCTCTGTTTCTTTTTCCTTGTTATTTTCTTTAACTTCATGTATAATGTCTTTATCAGTCACATCTTTTTGTACATTTTCTTGTATAACACATTTTTCTATCTGATTCTCCTGTATAACTTAATTTTCATTTTCTTGCACATTCATTTCATATTCTAGCCATGAATGACCAGCATTGCCACATTTGTTGCACTTTAAATCACTTTTTTTTTTGCAGTACGCCCTGTTTTACCATATACATAACTTCTTTTTTTATCACATTCATTGATTAAATGATAATTTTTTTTCCTCAATAATAAGACTTTGGTTGACCCCTGTATTTCACAACCCCCTATTACCATGAACATTAATAATACTAGGTACGTGCATAACATTATCATTTTCCATTTTCAGTATTACTCCACATGCCTATCCCCCAGTCCATAGTCCCCTTTCATCATATATTTTTGTAGTGACCATTACTTCTTTACAAATGGTTAACAAATGTTCTTTCAGTTCTTTTGCTTCAACTTCAGTTCTAAACTGGATCATTATTCTATCCTTCGTTTGTCTGTAAAAACCTTTCACCAAATATTCTGACCATGGATATATATTTTTCTGTTGTTCATATGCACCCAAAAAAATTTTCCATGGCCTGCCCAGTCTCAAATATCAAGTCACAAAAAGTCTCTTTATTAATTAAAATAAATGCTCTTACCTCTTTTGCTTTGACACCCAGATGTTCTATATCAGAGCCCTAAACCTCATACCTGTCCAAACGTTCTTCTTTTTTACTGCTCACATATACTGTATACTTTTTTTTTTTGGTACTTTTATTTCTTCTTTCTTCTTTGCTCCTTCTCCAATAGTTTGTGCATAATTTTTTGTCTCTGGAACTTTTTCTGGCATAGTCTCTTCTCCTTTTTCTTCTTCTGTTTTTTCCATGATGTCGCTCCATGAAATTGCTGCTCCACTTTCTGGCTCACTTTGGTTTACCATTTCTTCCAAATAATCATCCCACAACCTCCACCCCCAATTGGAGGGTTGTAATTATGCATTTTTCAGAGCTAAATGTCTCTCCTTCAGACAATCTCTTCTGAAAGTTTTCCTCTGAATCCATCTCAGTTACAGCTACAATCTCGTTTTCTTCCAATATTACTGTTTTTTTCTGTACCCACATCATCAGAAAAAAATCTGATAGTGATTCTTCCATTTGAACTACAATTTCAGCAACTTTCACTCCATTTTCAGCAAAAGCTGAATCGGCCATATTGTCTCCCTGTTCCTCCTGGCTGCCTCCACATCTGGGCAGGAAGCAAGAAGTCAGGATGTGTATCATACAAAGCCTTCCCCTGACTACCAAGAGTAGGGGAAGTTCCCTGATGCCCTGGCCAAATTTCCACTAGTAGTATAAATACCACTTTGAGTCTCCAATGAAAAGAGGCTAGTAACCTAGTATGACTAACCTGGTCAACAAAAGATAACTAAAATAAATAAAAAGTATGTTTTATTTAATTATAAGGTTGAATATTTAATTTAGTAATGCAGTTTGCCCTTTAATTTAACCTTTTCTGACTACAGGATGTCAAACATGTCAGAACGGAGTTTCTTGGCACCCTATACAGCATAAGTACAGTGGTCAGATGTTCAGATAGCACTGCACCCACAACAATGATATTAAAACTTACTCTTAAAGGTATTAACCATCATAGTTATCAGTTTGTGTGTTAATATGTTACAAATAATGCCCTGGTGACACAGTTCATTTTCCCTAATGAAACTTAACTGTAATATTTAATATAATAATGACTATCAGATTGAGCATTTTAGTATAGCTGTTGCCAAGTGTTGTATATTATTTCAGATCATTTTAATGACATATAAATATTATCATTTTACATGGGAATCATTGCAGTGGTAATTAATGACTGACTGTGTTTTGACTGAGCTTTTAGCCGGCTATGCTGGAGACCACTATTCTCCCTTAGTCAGCTTATAACTACTGATCTGATGCTGTTTTTGGACATTGTAGTATTTGCAATGATGCCAGTAGCAAGTAATCTGTCTAAATGTCAAAAAATACTTCATCATCTGCACAGATAGATTATGAAGCCGTTAATTCTCCCATAATTATTTAAAAATGTGAATTGTCATGTTTTTTCTGTATCGCATTCACAGTAAATTCCCAATCACATTAAACATTTCTTGTGTCTTGGCACTTTTTTGATGAAGGGCAGTGCATCTATTCAGAGAGAGAGAGATAAAGCCCCTCAATTTGTTGATATAAGTGAGGCAGATGAAATATCCATGCTTAAGTCACAAGTGCAGGCCACCAGTCCTAGCTGTTATGTTTTATTCCACAGCCTCTGGGGAAATGGAGATCTGACTATGATTACAAAGATAGGCAAGGACCCTTATTTGTTAGATTCATTTCACCTTCCCCTCCACCTTAAAAGTTAATTACAGAACGCATATGAATGCATAATAAGTTGGTGAGTAGAATTTATACATTAGCATTAGTTTTTGGTGCAGCCTGGTCAGTACAGCTTTATACAAGTAAAACAAATTAGAGGTAATATTAGAAGGGCTATAATATGGGAGCTAGCCTGAAACTGCAAGCGGCAACAGCTACTCTTCCTTGTTATAAGTGTTGGCATCCTGTATATCTTCACCATTTAAGCCATGGCATGGTATGAAACAAGGGAGTCAGTTCACTTTCTTTGCTTCATTGCCACTGGAACCTTTGCTTTCATAAGGTTCAAAGACTACAGAAGGTAAGTGTAAATATGAATAAAATAATGTTCTTTTAGTGTTTGTTGAGGAGCTATTATCATAAGAGACCCTTAAGGTAAATCAACTTAATTAATGGTTGATTATAGCTTTCTCATCTACAATTGTAGTCATACCTTTCTTCTTATTTTGATGTTTTAGGAAGTTTTAAATATTTTGAGGTATTTTTAAGTTTGCCCTCTTAGGAGATTTGTAAGTTAAATTATGTGCAATTCACACAGGAGCTCAAGGTGAGTTTAGGTAGTTAGGATGTGATGCTGTTGATTTTCAGTTTAGCTAAAATAAAAGCAACAGCATTACAGAAGCTGTGCAGTCATTTATACACAACTGTGCTCCTACCAGATTTTTATAAAGTTTTTTTTTTTTTTTGCTCTGATTTCAGTGTTTGAAGAAATATCTTGTTCCAAGAGATTTGCAAGTTATGTCTATTATGGTCAGAAGTTAGACTAGTATGCAATCAGGCCTATCCTTTCCTGCTTCACAAAATACATAGGATGCCATTCACAATCCCTAGGAAAAGGTCATAAGATAAAGTCTGATAAAGTATATAGGTTCATAGGTTCATAGGTAGGTACTAGGCTATCTGCCCAAAGGCATTTATAAGCCTAGCCAGAATGTGTTGGCTTTCGCCACCCCCTTAGATTAGTTCCCTGTGCCTCTGTCCAGCAAAGCCATTGAAGTGATCCCTGGGGTAAACTTTCTGTTTCCCATCCACTCGTCAAGGTTTCTCTTGAAGAGGGTTAGCGAGGAGCTCTGCCTAATGTAGATTGGGATCTTGTTCCAAAGCATGGGAAGTCTCTTGGACAGGAATCTATCCCTCCAGCACGTCCTATTTATTGTTGTGGTGCGGTTTAGATCCCTGGAGCGTGTGGCTCGAGGGGATATGGTTTTCTTTAGGTGGAGCATGTCCATCAATTCTGGGTTGGACATGGCTTTGTATGTCAGGCAGAGATCACCTCTGAGTAGACGGTATGCAACCGAGTATATAAGTGACATCATTACATGACAGCAAGTTGGGAGTAACCCAGCATTTATATCATTACATGACAGCAAGTTGGGAGTAACCCAGCATTTATATCATTACATGACAGCAAGTTGGGAGTAACGCAGCATTTCTCAGCAGTAATATAAATTACTAAGAAGAATGGCTCTAATACGCTGAGTAGTTTTGAGTAGGGAATAAGTATTAAGTGATCAGGCTACAAGTATGAGATGTCAACATGGGAATCGATGTGCTGGCTTACAAGGCACATTACCATCTTTATAATGCCATATGCTTGCATGTATGTCTTTTTATACTTCTAGAAAGTACACTAGGCATATCTAATGTTTTGTTTTACTTTATACTGACCATGTGTTGCTCTACAGATGTATTCATGGGCCCACATTTTTCCCACATGCCTAGTTAAGTGAAGATGGCATCTTTCTCCACATTTGAGAAATAGATATAACATGCAGGGGCTGTACAGAGCTTAGTTATCATTATCCTTATGGTAAAGTGAAGCAGAGCTTGTAATTTGTGAGGGGAGGCATGACCTTCATGGTTGTAACAAGTTAATTCTTTGTCATAGACTCTCTAAAGATATCAAAAAGGTGGTGGGGTGGAATTAGATGTTAAAGACAATGTAGACAAATGTGTCTAAGAATTATATATTTGTGGGAAGCGTTAGAATAGTCCCATCACAAACTTAATGCAGGTTATGACACATAGTCATTGTGTATATATATCTATATGTATTTATAACATATGACATGAGCTGTTTGTTTATTTTTCTATTTTATACATCTGGCTGGGCCTTCTGTAGATTTATGGTAAATGATTATTATAAAATAAGAAACTATTTTGAAAAGTAATCTGGTTAAACAGTATGTGGATTTCATATATCGTACCTTACAGCCTTTGATTTTGTTATTTAATCTATGCTTCTTCAGAATCTCTCAATGTACATTATTTTCACTTGGTTCTTTCCTTCAAAATGTTTTGTTATGTATATCACTGCAATGGGAATTCATGTCATCTTATTAAAATGTAAGTGCTACATGTTTTGAATACCAGCAAATCAAACACAAGATGGATATGTATCTGTGGGGAAGGAGCGATTTCCAAATCATAAACTGTTTCCTGTAAAGAAATGTAACTTATCACTTGTGTGGCCAGTGATAATCCTATCTTTCTGTTTTCCTCACTCTTTGTATAGTTGTTGTTGTGTCTTTTGGCTTTTCCTGGTTAGGGGTCGCCACAGCGGAACTCCGGTCCGCTAATGATTGGCAGTAGATTTTTACGTGCCGAGCTCTGACGCACAGCCTTCAACGAAGGTACACCCATTCACGCATGTCTACACACAGAAGACACTCTAGCTGAGAATCGAACAGGACAACGTCTTATTGTGAGGCAACAACGCTACCGCAGCACCACCACTGCAGTACTAGTATGCAATGTAAAAGATTTGGATTTGACTGAAAAATCTTAAATCTGTCTTGATTATCCCCCGCCCTTCTTTGCATTGTTTGGCCTTTAAGATTTACATTACTGTTTAAAGACAAGGACTGAAAGTCAATGTTTCTTCTCTCACATTGACAATGAGAAGTGAACCTGTTCAGTTTAGTTGAGCAACACTGACTCTGAAGCCTGGGTTAGGATTTAAGAAACAAATCACACCAGTGCCATCACACACTTCACATTTTTGCCAGTCAAATTCCCATCTTTACTTTACTAATTTTGAGAGCTCCTAGCAGATAATATATAATAACCGCCGCCTCAGAGGCAGGCAGCAGCCCGCTCATTGGATGGACAGTTCAAGGCATGATAGTATAGGGGAAGGAAGTGATATGGAAGGCATTGCAGCATTATCTGCATAACAACCAGGTAAATGTGCTGATGTTTGATGAGCTGCTACCATCTGCAGCTTCACCTGTGTCAAAGAGGTGACATCCCCAGGTCATGTTAAAATCTCCAGCTAGACCAGTGTCTAATCAGAAGTTTAGAAGTAGTATGATCTTGACAGAGAGCTGATGTAGACTGTGCTTGATACATGTAATCCACACATGACTTCATGCAACCTACATCAGACCTAGTATCACTCAAAACAAATATATGTCTGTTGTTGGGCATATTGGTTGGGAATATGCAGGATTATTTGGGGAACACTGGAATGAAGTCCCAAAAGTTGTAGAAAAGTTCCAGGCTGCCATGTGGAGTGAGAATGGGAACTGTATAAAGTTACTAAGAATACCAGCCAAACACTATGCAGCCGCAGAGTACTCCAGTGACAATAAACACCTCCTAAAACTAGATGGCGGTGTTGTTTGAAACCACATTGCTAGATAGTCATGTCTAGTGAAAATGAAGATGGGTATACAAACTGTTAGGGGGATGACATTTCCTGAAATCAGATGTCACAATTATGCACCTGCTAAATAGCTAATTATTTCCATATATAAATAGATTTATTTAAGGTTAAATAATATCATTTATGGCCTTCCTAAGTCCCTTCAGCTCCTACTTTCAGATCTCACATGCATTCTATCCATGTTGATTTTTTTTTTGCCTCCATCAAACATTTGCATTCAAGGTGCACAACTTATAGCTATGTTGCATATTAGCCAACTATAAATTGGCTTAATCGGTATGACACATTTCAGTTAAGTTACTCACTTCATGACATTTTAATGTACACATCCTCAGTTATATATATAATCCCTTCATTTTTATAACATAATTTGTCAGCTAAGAAACTCTGTCTCTGATTAAAAGATAACACTGGTGAATTTTCTCATAAAAGATGATTATCATATTAACGTAGATGATGAAGTTACACATAATTTATAAGTTCAGTGAAAGAATTTGTCCAGTCTGTCCAACCAAAGGGTCCATTTATTGAGAGACTCCCCTTCCAAGAAATTCACCTCTTTCTGTGTGAAATAACTTTAGGGGAGGGTTCATATATCTAGGGAAAATGAGGTTTCAGTCATAAAGATATTAGGAGATCTTCCATGGCTCAAAAAGATTTTAGACAAATATATTCCAATAAAACAAATACATTAATTTGTGTATTATAACATTCTATGCCCTCTAACATTTGTATACTCAAATACAATTAGTTTATGAGAAAAATGTGCAGTTAATGGAAGGGGGACAAGACAATTGCCCTCTCCGCAGGATTTTTGTTTTTGGTCACAGAAAAACTGGCAATAATAGTAAGATGCTGGTTAGATACCCCATGTGAAGAAAAAAAAAGACATTGATAAATAAAGCTTGGGCCATCATACTACACGCAGGTGACTGCGTCCTTATTGGAGAACAGATAGATGATAGTCTCTCAGGGGGTCTATGACATTCCTTTAGATGCCTACATACCCAAAGCACATAATATTAATTCTGAAAGATTGTAACTCATCTCAGTAAATGCAAACCTAAAAAAATAAATAAATAAAATCTGTGCCCCTGCAGAACCTGCTGCTTGTATATACCAATCGTGAAATCGCACACTAGCAGGGAAAGGGTGAATTCTCACTCCCCACTATACTGCATCTTTACAGAAAGAGATACTGGCATTTTTCAGTCTTTGAGATTTTGATCTCACAAGCCAGTAAAAGAAAAAGGTTGATCTTCAGAACGTTTGATGTAATACCTGGCTACCCCTTCCAGAGGTACTAACAATGTTTTAACGTTTTATGTGGTATTAGGTTTGTCCATTAATCAGAAAAAGTCTATGTAGGTGGGTAATGGGAAAGTAAAGGGGTCCTGTAGGTTAATAAAAAAACTGAATTTACTATATGCATGCGGTTATTAGTATGGCATACTCTTGAAGAGATTATAAGTCACAACATAAACATAAACACAACTAAGCTTAAAGTTAATAAAATGTTGGGACTGAGAAGACTGAGAGGACACACCCTAACAAGAAGAGTCAACACAGTAAGAATAATGGTAGTGCCTACAGTCTACAACCAGAAATCTTCCATTACAGGCAGGGGATAAAGTGATCACTAGAATTGCAATACTTGATAAAAAGGTATAATAATGAAAAATGCTGACACAGAAAGACCAAAGAGAGACTTCTGATAATAAGGCTTCCTGATGTTCTGAGTTATGTGTTGTATTTTTATCATAACACAAACAATTAGGTTAACAAATGAACTGTCACTGGAATAGCTTTTGTAACATTTCTAATAATACCAGAGCATTTTGGCAAACCAATATAAATAGTCAGGAAAAGGGAGTTGAAGATTTTAATGGGACTTAACCAGGGCAGTGGGGGGAATGAGTTAAAACAACAATATTTGAGAAAACATAGAGATTTTAAGATTACTTGAACCTACAGAAAATGATCTATGGATAGGAAAAGGGGTAATGGAATGGGCTTGGTTCATCCAGGGAAATAGTGACTCCAAAAGAAATGGCTAGAAGTACAAATATTTGTAGGACTGATAAGAGATGTATAATATACTGCCAACACAATGGTTCACTTACAACTGAATGAATACTGACTGAATACCATAAGAACATGCACATTTACAGGTTGCAGAGTAAAGATAAACAGTCCCCCTTGGAAAAAAAATGGACTAGTCTTTGTAAAGTGAGAGGGTGGGGGGGGCACATCAACAATAAGCTAAGATCAAGAACATTATATTAAACTCAATAAATTATAAAATAAATTGGTAAAGGAAGAAAACATTTATTTAGAATCAGCTCACTGGGTGAAAGTTGGAACAGCTGTAGTCTGATAAAAGTAATGACCATATGTTTGGGATCAACATATGTACATCATACATTTATGGAACACTAACCCTCATAGATTATATAGTCATTCATGAATAAATATTGGAGATGTGGTACAGAACATGCAGGAATAAAGCACATTTTGGGACTCTGGAAGGGTACAATAAAGACTGAATCAGCTCAGAGGGATTTTGTCAAGATGTTTGGAAAATGTGTACAATGGTCATGGGAAGTTTTAGGCTTGGGGTGGATGTCACACAGCAAATATGGTCTGGCAAAGAAAAACAAGTTTTATTGGCCTTTGTCTTAGTGGTGAAAACAATCCTCTCAAGAGAATGGAAAACTCAATCAGACAAAAAAAGTAAGTGGCTTCGACTGTGAAATTTATAAGATCTTGAAATGGATATGGCATACTTCAGATTAAAAACTGAAGCAAAAATCTCATGTTCATGGAAAAGGCTGTTTATATCATACTTAACAGATGTGATTAATTCAACTCTACTATAGCTTATATATGAGTTTATGTATCTTTTCTAGTTCCTATATTGACATTGTTGTGTGATTAATCAAGTTGTTGTAATTATTGTTTTTGTTAACTCAATAAAAACAAACAAAAAGTAGTAGTATTTATTCAGAATCATGTGAGACCCCAAAAGGAGCACATTTTAGCAAATGAACAATAACAATTGTCAAATTTCAAGATTACAAGTCTGTAATTAATTTGTTATAGAACCACCAAAACAAATCAATTAACTTCCTGTTCTAAAACTGTTTCTTTTAAAAGCATGTTACATTTATTATAATAGCTCTCATATGCTGAATAGAAAACATAAATCGGGATCACCTGTACTTAACTGCATTACTATAGTGGATACCTCATGAACATCTTTAACTAAGAAATAAACAAAAAATGGACAACGTTTGTATATATATATATATATATATATATATATATATATATATATATATCTCTAGTGAACATAACCATCATTATTTAAAGACTGCAAATTATACATTGTACAAATCATGTATTAAACAACAATATTTTTTCATCTTTGATGGAACTGAACTAGCTGTTAGATTCTTAGAAAAAGTGACAGTTTTCCAGTTATCTGTATCAGAAAACATGAATTAAAGACTCACTTTTTATTGTTTTGTTTTTGTTTGTCAAGGAACTAACAAGTTTTGACTTCTAAGAAACAGTGACAGACAAGTCTTCTAACTTTCTCTTTGAATTAAATGTTTTTCCAAAAGGTAAAAAGAATCTTGGTCAGATTCAATAAAGCCTACATGAATTGTACATAATATGCATTCAAGAGTATTCTTATCATATTTTTTTGTGCTTTCTAGTCATTCAGAACAATTACACTGAGTGTACATATAGTCTACACTTTGTGGCAACCTATATGAATCCCTGTCAATATTTAAAGCTGCAAGAATTTTTGGGAAACTAAAACTAGGAAGAAGAAGGTGTGGTCTGTGTTGTCTAATCACCCAGAACGGTGTACACTTAGTGTAGGCTGTATTGAATCCAGGGGGCTAAGATGAGTTCCATAAATAAGAATAGAAAATGCAGGTATAATCAAAGATGCAACTGTTATTCTGAAATTCAGTAAGGACAAGGTTTTCTGCGTGATTCTAAAGATATACTGTCATTGCCTGCACTGTATATAAACAAGTAGAAATAAAAAATAAAAGAAAAGACCCAGGCAAGCTAGAGTCTTCACTGTGCAATACCGTAAACGTCCTGTAGTGGAGACCCATGGGATATATAAAAGAGCTACATGGTGTCTAAATACATCTGACGTTTTACTTTTTCAGGCTTTATGGGTCACTTCATGTCAATGAAGCTCAACTCCACTAACTGCAGGCATGTATGTTTTGGCTATGCCTTAGAAACACAGAACTTTAAATCAAGCCTGATGTCCATAAGCATCAGGATGTTTGCACAATATCCCAAACAACATCCAAACCAAAGGATAAAAGGATCACACAGACAAGGCATTCAATAAAAACTACAAGAAAGACACAGCCAAGCTAGGGTCTTCACTGTGTAATACCTTAAACATCCTGTAGTGGAGACCCATGGGGATTTATGAAAGTGACCTCTCAGCTACATGACCTTTGAATGCCCATGACTTTTTATTCTTTACAGGTACATTCAGTTCAATAAAGCAAACCCTACTAGCTGTAGACACACATGTTTCAGCCTTTTTTATTGGCTTGTCAGTATGGCATAAGTGGATTGTTTGGCAATACTTTAGAAAGACAGAGCTTAAAAGCAAGCCTGATGTCCATAAACATTAGGGTGCTTGCAAAATATCCTGAATAACATCCAATCCAAAGGGTAAAAAGTCACACAAGCACACCATTCTGCATTTCTAAAGTATAGCCAAGCAATGCCCTTTTAGTACTGAGAATCATTCATATATAATAAACTTATACTCAGTATTAGTTGGAGACCATATTGTACCACATATCAGTTGGGACCACCTGACTTCCTCTAAATCAGAGTACAAGGAGATACTCAAGTGCTTGGTCAAATATGACTATGTACAGAATATAAATTCTTACACCAGTAAATAAAGGAATTATTGACATCATTGTCATCTCCCCTAATGTACTTATCAAAAGTATTAAGCCCCTGTTAACTCTAAGTAACTTAAACTGTGCCAAAATTTTTCAGGATATTGTATTTACTAAGGCTAAAGGTTGTATAAGTATATTGCAGGACAAAAACCTTTACCAGATCATTTTGACAAAATAGTGGACGGTGTAAACAGTTGGGAATGATTAAACAGCATTAAAGAATTGTTGATTAGTGAATGTTGGAAATGTTTTTATGACAAAATTATCTCTGTATTTAATAAATCTGTCCCATTTCATTCAGCAAATTCAAATAACAGATCTGCTCACCCATGGTTAAATAAAACCATCTAGAAGCTGGTTTGGAAGAGAAGAATCTATTATTTTATTTATCTGAAGTTCCCAACTGAAGCCAACAAGGAAAGAAGCAAAATAGAAAAGGCAGAAGAACTTATTAATTCAGTCTGGCTAAGCACCCTAAGGAAAATATTAAGGCTTTCTATACACACGTTTAACCCTACGTCAATCAAGGAAGCTGACAGGGTAATAGCAGACTACAATAGGATTATTTATACAATCTCCAAAGTTTTCTTTGCTGGCCTTTTTTTTCTACCCAGACGATACCTGATACTTCTCAAGTAAATCTAAATCAACAATGCCCCATAATTACTAAAAAGATGGTTCAGTATGTCCTAACTAATATAACTAAAGATTCAGTCACAGACTCTGATTGCTTTAATCATCATTTTAAAGTAAATAAATAACTCATTAGTATCCTGCCTGATTTACTCCTTCTGCCTAAGTTTACTTGCCAGCTGTTTACCTCCTACTTTTTTGACATGTGTAGCTGAGCATTAGCTTGTCCTTCTCTCCTTGTTCACTGGGTCTACCAGGATCTGACTTAGCCTCTCTTGGGCTAAGAGTGACTTATCTGGGACCAGTTAGGAGACTGCGGGTCCTGGTGTCGTGTTATATCATAGCCATACCTCTCAACCTCTTAGAACACGAAATCTGGACAAAGCCATAAAAAATGGGGGGACAAAGGCATAAAAATAGGAACAATTTTTAAATGTTGCTCTTACAAACTTAGAAAGTTGATAGAATAAAAGGTTTTGCATTAGCATGAGTTTTCTGATGGGTATGAAGTTTGAAACTCAAATGTCTGTCATTATTTTCTGAATTCAGTCTTCAATAATTAGCCAGTAATTTGCAAGAAAAAACATTTCTAAGGAACAGGCAAAAAATATAAAGCAAAAGTTTGGACATTCTATGAAAATCTGGACAGTTGAGCAGTATGACCATAGCCAGTGGCTTTTTTGTTCTGCTGTACCTTTCCATGGCCTTTGCTCATGCCCACAACACCTTTGTGATGTACATAGTATGGGATGTAATGGCATACTATCCTTCTAACAGTGACACAGCAACTGCCCATGCCTCCTATACAGTGGCCCTGTGCATCCCAAACTCTGTTAGGTGTCTAATATGAGGTATGCCCAAGTGAATTCCCACACCTCAGGTTGGACACTCCCATCTTTCCATGCTAGTACTTCAGACACCCAAGCCCTTAATCAAACCTGAGATGCCTGAGCTATAGTAAGGGCTTTATCCATCTTTGCCATAGCACTGGTCAGATATATACTTCATCCTTGAGAAATGGCCAGAGTGCTATAAGTCCATAATGTGGGTATATCAGTTTTCCAAGTTATTATAGGCCAGAAAGTTTAATCAAATTTGTAGGTAAAAGCATCAAATGTTGTATGATGGGGCTGGCTCAATGCAGGCAAGATTTGTGACTGCACAGATCTCAGCTGTGAGGTAACTGATTAATAGAAATAGTCCTGATTTCACCTCAGATTGCTGTAGTAAATGATAGAAATGCAACACAATAAATCATCTTCTTTTATAGAACAGTTTAAATGTGCCTCACATGAAAATAACATAGCAATGTTGTTTAAGTGTCAACAGTGGTGGGCAAAAGAGATGCATGCCATAAAATGCATATGAAGCAACAAAAACAGATAAATACAGTGGATATAAAGGATGTTGAACTCACTGTGTGATTTCTATACAAGATTTGAAATGGCTCCAACAACAAAAGACAGATGGCTTACTTAGAAAATGATTGATCATCACAGACTTGACAATCTGGAATATTATCCAGGCACTGCAATATCTGGGTGCTAGAAATTTGAATCGTCGGACTAAAATGTTAAAGCTTGTTCTTATAAATTGTGAAAGTATGAGGAATGCTTTATCTCTTCATATACAGTTTCTTCTTGGAAGGAGACATCTGCTTTAAATAACATAGTTTCTTCTCCTGCGCAGGTCACTCATTGTTTATAGTGTGTGTATGACTCTCTTGATACTACTTCCAGGGCTATGGCCACTGGTAGTATTTTGAGGAGGTTTACATGGCTGCATTCTCAGAACCTCCTAGATGATGTTAAAATTAGATTTTACATTCTCCCTTGGATAGAGATTCAGTGTTTGGCCTCTCTTTTGCTGAGGTGATCAAAAAGTGTGATGAAAAGGGCAAGATGATTCAGGGAATCTCTAAGATTTTTCAGTCCTCCTTTTCCAAAATTTCCAAGGGATTTTCTATTGCTTCATCCAGTTTTAGCAAAAAAAAAAAAAAAAAAAAAAAACACTAAACAAAATGCAAGTAAATAGACATTTATGAAGAAATGATAATGTGGCTCCAAAAAAGTCTCAAACTTCCTACAACCAAGGCAGTTCAACAAGTCTGAATAACTATTCAGGAAACCTTGTGACCCCCTCCCACCTTGGCCCATTTTCCATCCAGAAGGTCTGAATCTCAACTTTTATTTGGCAACAGATAGTTTTGGGCAAAAGTGTTCTGACAATCATTTGTCAATGTTACAGATGACAGTGGAAGGAAAGTCCTCCTTTCTGGGGGGGGGGGGGGTCATTCCTCATTTTCCAGATCAGAATCTTTTAATTCCACTGGTTCTTTATTGCATGCTTTCCCAAGGAGTAATTGAACTAGTTTCTCCTTCCCAGGTAAGGAAGGTTTTTTTTCAAGTATGTTCCTAGTGCCAAAGAAAGAAAATTCTTAGAGACCAGTTCAGGAGCTTTCCTTCCTAAACCTGTTTGTGATAGTGCCCATATTCAAAATGATGTCACTTCACAACCTATTACCTCCTCTTTCAAGTTTCCTGGCAACACTAGACTTAAAAGATGCATATCATCACATCCATATTCATTCAGACATCAAATGTTTCTTAGGTTTTTGTGTGTCTATTATCACATTATGAGTTCTTTGCCTTACGCTTTTATGCACTGCACTAAGTGTGTTTACAAAGTGTCTAGGTCCAATTACAACACATTGCAGGCGACAGGGTATCCACATTTTTCCATATTTATATTTAAAAAATTTTTTTTTTTTTATATTTAGATTTAGATTACTTATCTTTGCAGAGTCTTTTTCAACATGTCAGGAATCTCTCTCTCTCTCTCTGTCTCTCTCTTTCTCTCTGTCTTGGGTGAGAGATCTCTTACACAAGCTGTGATTTCAAGAGAACATTCAGAAATCTTTCCTGACTCCACACAGGATTATGTCCCTGGGATGTCAGCTAGACACATTGGTTCAAAGCTCATTTCTTCTACAGGAAAAAAATAGATCTTTATCTAGATCCATTTCTAAGGTTTGCCACTCAGGCTTTGATCACTGCAAGGGAATACCTCAGGAATTTGGAATTATGGCATCTATGATTTTCACGATATCCCTGGCAAGATTCCACATGAGAAAGATACAGTGGTATGTAAAATCTTTTTGGTCCTGTTTACTGAGGACATGCAGCAGCTACTAATGGAGGCAAGAAAGACCACTACTAAGAAGATCACATATTAGCAAATGGAAAAGGTTTTCAAGTTGGTGCCAGCAACATAAACAGCACTCAGTTGTTCTCTGGTTCTACAATATTGTGTGAATTATTATCCTATGGCCTTTCTTACGCTTCTGTCAAGATTAATTTAATGGTCATTTCAGCATGTCTCCCCATGGATCCTTCTCTTTCATGGCCATCTCACATCAAAATGTTTTTGAAAGGGGTTGTGCATAAGACGCCTCCAAGAAAATCAGAGTCCGCTCCTTGGGATCTTAATTTTGTGTTAGAGAAGCTACCACTTTAACCAGCTAATCTGGCTGACTTGAGGTTCTTAACATGGAAAACAGCTTTACTGATTGCTCTGGTCTCTGAAAAAAGGGTGTCTGAACTGCAATCTCTTGTAGTGAGTCAACCCTATCTCATTTTCCAGAGGAACAAGGTTTCTTTGAGAACTAACCCATCTTTTATGCCTAAAGTGGTATCCAAGTTTAATTTAAACCAAACTATCTATCTCCCTGTTTTTATTCCTGAACCTAAAATAAGGGAGAAAGGATATAGCATACCTTGGATATCCACAAACAACTCAGTACTATCTTGACAGAGCAAAATCTTTCAGATCTTTGGATCATAGGTTCATAGGTTCATAGATAGGTACTAGGCTATCTGCCCAAAGGCATTTATAAGCATATCCAGAATGTGTTGGCTTTCACTGCCCCCTTAGATTAGTTCCCTGTGCCTCTGACCAGCAGATCCACTGAAGTGATCCCTGGGGTAAACTTTCTGTTTCCCATCCACTCGTCAAGGTTTCTCTTGAAGAGTGTTAGTGAGGAGCTCTGCCTAATGTCGATATGAATCTTGTTCCAAAGCATGAGAAGTCTCTGGGACAGGAATCTATTCCTCCAGCACATCCTATTTATTGTTGTGGTGAGGTTTAGATCCCTAGAGCATGTGGCTCGAGGGGATAAGCTTTTCTTTAGATGGAGCATGCCCATCAGTTCTAGGTTGGACATGGCCTTGTATGTCAGGCAGAGATCACCTCTGAGTAGGCGGTATGCAACCATGTACAGCTGGAGTTTCTTCAGTCAAGCTGCATAGGGCATCTGTTTGAGGCCAGTGATCCTCTTGGTGAGGTACTTCTGTGGTCTTTCCAGCTGTTGCAGGTGTCTTGTAAGATACATCCCAAATGGGACATTGTACTCTATGATGGGTCTTATGAGTGATGAGTAAAAGGGCACAATGACCTCTTTTGATCTGGATGCGAACCCTTTTGTGATAAGGTGTGCCACGTAGAAGGATTTTCTAACCACTTTGGCAATGTGATTATCAAAGGAGAGTTTACTATCAACTTGGGTCCCCAGATCCATTATTACATCTTCCATATTTAGGGGACTACCACCTATGTGGTAGTTTGTGGGTACTTTGTTTTTTCAAAGGGGATGACTATGTACTTTTTGGCATTTAGCTTGAGGCCATGATTTTGACACCAGGTGTCTGTCTCAGTGAGACCCTTTTGGAGGATGTCTGTGTCAGCCGGAGAGTCAATTATAGCCCCTAGTTTGCAGTTGTCTGCAAACTTGGTCAGCCATAGGCCTCCTGTGCTTGCCGTTGAGAAGTATATGCCTAACAGGAGGGGTCCTAGGACTGAGCCCTGGGGAATGCCACCTGTAACCGGTTTAGAGTCAGACCTAGCTCCCACAACTCTTACCATGTGGGTTCTGCCCATGAGCCAGTTGGCAACCCATCTTGTGACATAGGGGTTTATGTTCAGGCTGGTGAGCTTGTCTATAATACCAAAATGGTGAATGGTGTCAAAGGCCTGTCTAGGTTGGCTGTGTGTACCACCTTTCCCTCATTTATAGCTTTGGTAACTGTCTCAAAGAAGTCCACCAAGTTTAGGAGGCATGATCTGCCCTTAACAAAGCCGAACTGGGTAGGGTCCAGTGTTTGGAGGTTCCCAATGTCTCTGTTAATGAGTTCCATGATGATACACTCCATAGCCTTGCAGACCAAGCCAGTCAGGCTTATAGGGCGATAGTTCCCGGGGTCTGTTGTGGCTCCACCTTTGTGGAGCAGAATAACTGTTGCTGTGCACCACTCTATAGGTACGTAACCTGTGGAGGGGCTGAATTTGAACAGTGTGTTTAGGTGAGGGGTTAGTTCATCTTTAAGCTCATGTAGGACGCAGCCTGGGACACCATCTGGACCCATTGATGCTGTGTTTTTGGCTTTGGAGAGGGCTGTTTTAACCTGAGTGTCTGTGATTTCAGGAGGTCTACATTCTTCTGGTATAGTTATGGGCCCTTTTGGGGGTGAGAGGGGGGTGAAGTTTGCGCTGAACCTGTCTGCCAGGATGTTGGCAATATCGGTCAGTTCAGTGTATTTTGTGCCATTCTGTACTAAATCCAAGCAGATCTGAGCATTGCCACTTAGATTCTTGACATAGCTAATGAATGCCTTGTGGTTATCTTTGGAGTCCTTGGCAATTTCTCTTTCGAAACTCGCCTTGGATGATTTTACAAGGGTTCGTAGTTTCTTGCTGATACTGATCTAGGATGTCTTCCCTTCTTGGGATTTTACTCTTTTCTGTACTAGTTTCCTCCTTCTATTGTATAGCTTGTTTATGGCAGAAGTCCACCAGACTATTTTTCTTTTCTTGGAGAGTGAGTCTTGGTTTTGCTTGGGATAGCATGATCCATGCATTCTTGTAGGTGCCCGTAGAATGCATTAGTAAAGCATTTTCCAGCTTGGACAATGTTATCCTTTAGCATGGGGGCTTTGAAACTTTCCACCTCGGTCTTAAGTAACGTGAAGTTTGCTTTTGAAAAGTTTTTCACTGTGGTTTCCTTGTCTGGGGGTGGGGGCGGAATGTGGATATCCAGAGTGATTTGTTTATGGTCAGATCTAACCAGTGAGGGGTTGATCTCCGGTGTAGAGCACTGGTCGCCCATGTTGGTGACGACCAGGTCCAATATGGTGTCACCTCTGGTGGGAGTGTTGAACAGTTGATCCAGGGCATTTGAGTTTATAAATTCTAGGAAATGTTGGGCAAGGGAGTTAGTACCTGAGTAGCTCTCCCAATTAATGTTTGGGTAATTGAAATCACCCAATATTAGGGTGTTTGGTAAGACCTTTATATTTCCCAGTGTTTCCAGAAATGTGGAATGCGGGTCCTGGGACATGGTGGGTGATCTGTAGCAAGCTACAATTTGAATAGCAGTTTTGCCTGTTGTTAGTTGCACGTGGATTATCTCTGAAGCATCGTGCTATGCCACTAACCTGGAGGTGTGGCTATCCTTGATGAATATGGATACGCTCCCGCCTTTTGTATTTCGGTCTGGGTTCTGTGGCCAAAATGTATGATATGAGTTGTAGCCTGGTAGTGCTGGGGTGCTGTCTGGAGCCTTAAACCAGGTTTCTGTTACTGCACATATATCGATTTTCTCCATATTGAGGAGTGCCTCAAGTGCATGCATTTTGAGGTTTAGACTTCTGGCATTGAGTAGCATTACCCTCAGTTTTTTGTTACTTGTGCTATTTATGGTGGTGGGTTTGTCTTTTGAGCCTTGCCTAAAAAGGCACTATGGAGGTGGCAAGAGCCTTGGCCAGTATTCGAAAGCCTAAAGGTGACAGGTGCAAGCTATCTCTAGCTTGTTGAGCATGTCATCCCAGGCAGACAGACACTGGATCCCCTTTGAATGACACCAGAAACTTTGCCAAATTGTTGAAATTGATAATTTTTTCTATATACTGTGGTATCATTCTTGGTGAGGGCAGGATGCTACTCAGGGTTAGGGTCATACCGGCCTGGGCTACAAGATCAGAGAGCTCTTCCATGTCTCTTTGCATGTAGTCCAGGGAGGTACAGCTCAGGTCATTCACACCAACATGGAGAATGGCAGAGTCATATTTGTACTTGTTCTGGAGTGACCAGAGTGCTTGTGTTATGTGGCGGATCCTGGCACCCGACAGGCAGCTAACAGTAACTTTCTCCTTATTCAGCCTAGTGAGTGGGACATCAGTGTGCCTGACTATAGAGTCACCTATTATTAGTATATTGGGTATGTTATTTTGCCTTAAGGGCTGTGATTGCATGGCACACTAGTTTTGTGAAGTATGTGTTTCATGATTTGTGTTGGGGGGGGTGAAGGTTGCTTGGATGTCTGCTTTGGAGGTCTCTGTTGCTTTTGTAGATTTTTATTTAGAGCCTCCGAGTATGTTTTCATGTACTTATGTGTGTTTTTTGCTGGTGCTGGTTTAATGGGTCTATGTGAGAGTGGTGGTGTGATGCAAGTATTTCCCTTCTCCTCTTGACTGTTTGATCCAGCCTTGGATTGAGAGAGCTTAGCCTCCAGTTTGGCTGTATAATTACATCTCTCACATGTATTAGTGTTTGGTGGACTGGAGATTATGCCTGAAACTGCCCTTTGGACATGCTGCATAGGTACAGTGAACTGTTTTACTGAATGGCTGGTAAGGTTGAATAGAGAATCTTGTCCTGTACAGTATAGGAGGGTCTAGTGCTAGGGTTTATAAGTGCTTGCTATGAGTTTTGAGCAAGTGCCAGGCTGAGAAATGAATGGTTTGAGTGCTTAAGTTGAATGTTTGTCTAGTTCCAAGGGAAAAATTGAAGAGGAGACTTTGTGGAGCTGGGAATAGTCATACCCTAGCTAACCAGTGCTGCCTGGCATGCAAAACCGGGCAAATGCGGTATTTATAGCAGGGAAATGGAAGAGATAGAAATTAGCCCAAGATGGCCAATAAACTACTAATTTCTGGGCTGAAACCACTCCTCCAGGGACAGATAGGCTGCTCAAAACTCCCCTCTCTCACCGGTGAACAGAGAAACTTCCTTCTATCCAAGTAAGGTATGGGCAAACACAGAGATTTGTAACACAGCCTTGAATTCAGCACTTAACTTGAAAACTGGACTATACTAGCTTAGAAAGGCGGAGAACAAGTATATATTTTTTTTCAGAAAATAAAGCAGATACAATCAAAAAAAACTCTTTAAATGCACAGAAAAGGATACTTATTGTTATATATCTCAGATCAGAGTTGTAGTCAATGCCACTAGTAATAAAGTAGGGAGAAACACAAATACAGTAAAAGCAGATGAATAGAATGCAATTTTTTTTTTATATATATAAAACAATAGAAAACGAACAACTAATTTAAACAAGTTACTCAGTTAACCAGAAAAAAAGCTCAAAACTGAGCCCTGCTCCAGCAGTCTTCAATCAGACAAGTTCTAACTGCACACTCCTGCTGCTAGAGTGCAGGGGAACCTTCTCCAAAAAAAGATGGCCTGGGTCAGTGCTCAAGTTATACAGACAAAGATAGATTCAGCAGGCTTGAATCTGTTCTATGCTGCAGCAACAAGGCACACCAATTTTAGAAAGAAACAGTTCAGATAAGCAGGCACAGTAAGCCTGTGACCAGAAATTCCCAGCTCAGAAGGGCAGAATCCAGCCTCCCACAAGAGTGCAGACCACACCTTCTTAATGTAAAAAAACTGGCCCAAAGCTCAAGTGCTTAAACCAGAACTAATACACTTTAGAACAGACACTAAGCCTTCAATCAGCAACTCCCAACTCAGAAGGATGTAAGCTTCCTGTCCTGCTACAACAGTGCAGACCACAAACCTTCCTAATGTGAAACAACTGGTCTAAAGCCCAAGTGCGTAATCCAAAGGCTTAGAATAACAGTTACAATTTAATCGGCTACTAACAAGCAGTAATAAATGCAGCAGAATAAATGCTATTAAGTACTTTTAAGAGCAAGCAGCAAAAGCAAAATAAGTAATAAAGTAGGAAGAAACACAAACACAGTAAGCAGATGAATAAAGTGCAAACATTTTTTTTCTCTCCGTATTAAGTAGAATTGCTGCGGTAGCGTTGTCACCTCACAGTAAGACGCTGTCCTGTTCGATTCTCAGCTAAAGCGTCTTCTGTGTGGAGACATGCGTGATTGGGCATACCTTCATTGAAGGTTGTGCATCAGGGCTGGCAACTCGGTACGTAAAAATCTACTGCCAATCATTAGCGGACCGGAGTTCCGCTGTGGCGACCCCTAACCGGAAAAGCTGAAAGATACAACATTAAGTAGAATGAGCTAAAGACACTGGACTGGGAGGAGTGTCACAGATCAAATATACAGTAGGGGTGGGCAATTGCAAAGCCACTAAGTATAAAAACAAAACACCAATAGGGACAGGAGGGTGGGAGAAAACCAACTCAGAAAATAACACTTTGAACACAGATCAGAAACCAGCAAACATGATCTAAATCAATCAAGCAAAAGCAATTAGGATACTGTAGAACTTTGGAAAGAAGTGCCAAAAAATATACTTATCAATTTATATTTTAAATTGTTTCTGTAGCACTCTCACTCAGAACTCAATTAGATTCAAGCAATGAATGCAGAGGTAACAAACAGGGAATCTTAATTATACTAGCAAACCTTGAGACAATCAGATAAAACACACAAGTTGTTTGGCCAGTATTTAACAGAGCAGGATTAAGGGTGGGGGAAAAATAGTACTTTCCACTCAGAAAAATAACACTTTCAACACAGATCAGAAGCCAGCAAATATGATCGAAATCAATCAAGCAAAAGCAATTAGAATACTGTAGAACTTTCGAAAGAAGTGCCAAAAATACACTTATCAATTTATATTTTTGAGTTGTTTCTGTATCACTCTCAGTCAGAACTCAGTTAGATTCAATAATGAATTTCTTGTTACAGTAAGAAGAAGGGACAACCTGTGTAGGCTTTTATATGGTGTTATACTTACCATAACAAAATTATTTCAGCCAGGATCAAGGCCCACTCTACCAGGGCCTTGGTTCCATCTGTGGTTCATAGGTAAATACTAGACTAGTGGCCCTTGTGGGCCACTTTAAGCCTAACCAATTTCACTCAAAGGTGACACTCTGTACCTTATGTCTGTGAAGTGAACACCTTAATTAGTGCAGTATTCTAGAAATTGCTGCTTGGTCCTCTGTACATACTTTTACAAAGCACTATAAGCTTGATTCCTTCTCTAATTCCAAATCAATCTTTGCTAGGACCATTTTGTAGGGACTCCAGGACACCTCTTATTTCACCTCCCAAATATAGTTAACTAAGGTAATCTACCCATATAGCTAAGCTACTGCAGCAGTGATCAGTATAATGAACATACTACAGTGGTGTAAGTAAAGCTTACCCTAACAGAAGACGTTCAAGTGATCACTGTAGTAACTTACTCCCTCCATCTCAATTTTTTTTTATTGGTGTGTTTTTATGCCAGAGTGTGGATATTTATTTTTTGTTGTTCCTTGCATTGTCCTTTCAGGGCTCAGCCCCTCTGTCACTCTCTCTCTCTCTCTCTCTGCTTCCAGGAAAGCTCTGAAGGGCTTTACACTCAAACTTGCCCTTTAGTCAGCTCAGCTAGAGCTGCCTGACAGTTTGGGTGCTTGGAAGGTGCCCTGAAACTTTGGAAGCTGGCTGGCTGGCTCTTATATCCTTGACAGGATATACTACCTAAGGCTACTGCAGCAGTGATTATACAAACATCTAATGTTATGGTGAATTTTACTTATACAACTGTACTTTTTCTGGCCACTAGTGTCACTCTGAAGTATATATGTAAGATAATAATTATTGGTTTGCTGGACATATCACAATTTACAACAGGACTGGTTGCCCTTTAACTATCATCTGTGATTGAAATATGTCCTTCTGAGCAGCAAGTTTGCTTTCCATATATACAGCCTATTCAGACATCAAAATGTATCTCTGATCAGAGGCTCACTCTAGTCTGGCTAATAACCTCAGGATATATATATATATATATATATATATATATATATATATAAATATATATATATATATATATATATATATATATATATATATATATATATATATATATATATATGGGTCTACTTCAAATGAGCGAACAAACACCCATTTGAACAAAACCTATATAACCGAGACCAAGTTACCAAAACTTCAAAATAATGAAACAGTAAAATAACGAATCTCAAAACCTCAAAACAGTTACTGATCTGCAGTTAGTTACAGCAGTAGCTAACTGGATGGAAATATGCCCTTTTCCACAAGGTAGTGCGATCTCTGAGTTGGTAGATTTAAGATACGGGGAGTTGGAATGGCTCCCCCCTGCAAAAATTATGTCCGTTCTTTTTTGGCATGTTGCTTTAATGTAGGGAGGACTTATGGGAAGGGTTAGTAAGAGTATGGTGGCATAACAGTGCATGGTGGTTTTTTTTGTTTGTTTCTGGAGGATTTTCCTGTAAATTATTTTTGGGTTTTTGAGATTCATTATTTTAATGTTTCATTGTTTTGAAATTTTGATAACTTGGTCTTGGTTATATGGGTTTCGTTCAGATGAATGTTCACTCATTTGAAATAGACCCATACACACACACACACACACACACACACACACACACACACACACACACACACACACACACACATATATATATATATATATATATATATATATATATATATATATATATATATATATATCATTGGTTCATAGGTGTGTATTAGGCTAATGGCCTTGGAGCCTTTACAAGCCTAGCCCATAGGATTACCCTGGCATTGTACCACCCAACATTAGTTCCCAGTGCCTCTGTCGAGTAGAGCCATTGGAGTTATCCCTGTGGTGAATTTTCTATTTCCCATCCACTCATCAAGATTTCTCTTGAAGAGGGCCAGTGAGGTGCTCTGTTTCACATGTATGGGAAGTGTATTCCATAGCATGAGCAGTCCCTCCAGCATTTTCTGTTGCTTGTGGTAATGAGGTTGAATTCTCTGGAGTGTGTGGTGTGGAGAGATTTGGATTTATTTAGATGTAGCATTTCTAACACAGCTGGGTCAGACATGGCTTTGTAAGTCAATCAGAGATTGTCTCTAAGTAGGCGATATGAGACAGAGAATAGTTGGGGTTTTTTGAGTCTGTCCATATAGGAAAAGTGTTTAAGGCCTAGGATCATCTTTGTGAGGTACTTTTGCAGTCTCTCCAGTTGTTGCAGGTGTCTAGTGAGGTACATGCCAAATGGGACATTGTACTCGATGATTGACCTAATGAGGGAAGAGTAGAGGGAGACAATGACCTCTTTCTTCTGGGATATAAAACTCTTAGTAATGAGATGTGCCAAATAGAAGGACTTTCTGACCACAGTGGCAATGTGGAGTCAAAAGAGAGGTTGCTGTCAACCTGTGTTCCCAGATCTCTTATAGTACCTTCTGTGTTCAGTGGACTACCATCAATGTGGTAATTCATGTGAACCGAGTTTTTCCCAAAAGGGATGACGACACATTTTTTGGCATTGAGCTTAAGGCCATGGTTCTGACTCCAATCATTGGTCTCAGTGAGGCCTTTCTGCAGGATGTCAGCATCACTTGGGGACTTAATCATAGCTCTCAACTTGCAACTGTCTGCAAACTTTGTCAGCCAGAGTCCCTTCATGTTGGCCTGGACTTCAGAGAAGTAGATACCAAACAGGAGAGGACCCATGACCGAACTCTGTGGGACTCCACTCGTGACAGGTCAGCAGTCTGACTTGGAGTCAGCTACTTTCACATTGTGGGTTCTGTCTGTGAGCCAGTTTGCAACTCACCTTGTGATAGAGGGGTTGATGCCTAGCTTAGTGAATTTTTCTATGATTCATGAGTGGGGAATGGCATCAAAGGCCTTGACCTGATCAAGGTAGGCTGTAGGAACCACCTTGCCTTCATCTACTGCTCTAGTGACTGACTGAAAGAAGTCAACCAGGTTGAACAGTCATGATCTACCCTTCACAAAACCAAACTGTGTGGGATCCAGAGTTTGGAGATTCCCTATATCCTTGTTTATTAGGTCCATGATGATGTGTTCCATAGCTTTGCATATCAGACTCATCAGGCTAATGGGACAATAGTTTCCAGGGTCTGTAGTTGCTTCTCCTTTGTGGAGAGGGATGACTGTAGCAGTGCACCATTTGGTAGGGACAAACCCTAAAGTGAGGCTGTGATTGAACAGTGCACATAGGTGTGGTGCCAGTTCACTCTAGTTCATGTAGAACACAGCCAGGGATATTGTCAGGTCCCATAGACGCTGTATTCTTGGCCTTGTACAGTGGTGTTTTAATGTATGCAGCAGTAATACTGGGTGCCTGGCAATCTACTGGTATTGCGATTTGTTCTTTGGGGGGGGAGGGGTAATGTTGGCACTGAATCTGTCTATTGGCAATATTTGTTGGCTCGGTATAAGAGGTACCATTGTGCAGTAGCTCAGAACAAATCTAGATATTGCCATGGAGATTCTTTACGTAACTATAGAAGGTCTTGTGGTTGTCTTTACTGTCTGCTGCAATTCTGTTTTCATAGCTAGCTTTAGAGGATTTGCTGAGGGATCTCAACTTTTTGTTGAGGCTGATAAGGGAGTTTTTCCAGTCTTGGGACATCACCTTATTCTGCATCAGTTTTTTCCTTCTGTTGTAGTTTGTTTATGGCAAATTGCCAGATTGGCTTCCTTTTTTTAGAAGAGAGTGTCTTGGTTCTATTGGGTTCACATATATCAATATAACATCTTCTGACATCCATGTATCCTATTTGACTATATCATTATCAACAATAGTTATATTGCAGTATTCATTGTGTTTGTTTTTTTATTCCTCAACCTCTTTCCCTTACCTATATTTTGTTGGTTTATCTTTTTGTTTTTCTAAATTTGTTTTACTATTATGTGCAACAGCATGGCAACCTGCAACTGTCCTATCAGTAAGCCTGTTGGCCCCCACAGGTGGCATCACCACTACCCCACTACCACCCTCACAATCTGATGCACTCACCACATCTGGGTCCCAGCCTGCCACAGTTGACTCCATACGTCTTGTCCTATCAGCACCACCTGTGTAAAGTAGCCCTGCACTATGGGATGGTGCAGTGTCACCCCCTGGTTGCACCATGAGTGAAAGTGACACTTTTGTCAACCTTTGGCAAATGGTAGGCAATGTAGAGGATATCATCAGCAGGATGGTAGATGCCTTCATCAGCCACTTAGAGATGGTGTTCTGGAGACTCACTGAGTCACATCCCTGTCCAGCACCAGCTCCACCTTCTGCACAGGACTAAGTGGTGATAGTACTCAGGGTGATGACTGATCTTCCACTGTGTCTCAGCTAGCAGAGACTGTATCTCTGAATACTGACTCCTGTCCAAGAACCCAGTGTTCCCCTTCATATTCTGTCTATGCCGACCCCTGTTGGTTTTACAATACTCCCTCACCATTGTGTTCTCTCTGTTTGTCTCATGTCTCTTTCAACATTGCATTTCCTCACCCTTATTTGTTACCCCACACCCTGTTAATCTTATCTTTCTTTCCCCTGATACCTAATCGACCTCTTAATTTCTTCTCACTTCCCTTCCTTCCTTCCCCAGCTTTCCCTTCTCTTAAAAATAATGGTCACCTGTCCCACAGAAACAGTTCTCCTCCTCCATCATCATTCTGCTCATTCCAAATGTGCTCCCCATCTATTCCACCCTCTACTTGCTTCCTTCCCCATTTTCATCTCTGCCCTATTCTTCCATTCCCAATGTTTAATATATTCAAAAAAAAGATAGACACACTACACACACATGTCCAAAAAGGACTTATAAAAATTGTATTTTTTTGTGGCTGAATGGTGTGTAATGAGACAGAGAGAGCACAATCGATGCCCATATGCAACCAATGAGAAATGTCACGTCTTGTAGTATAGGAGAAATGAAGTCCTATCTGTATCATGTATTACAGATATTGTAATTTGTCACCCAAATGAGCTGAGGGCCATTGTGCAGCAATTGTCAGTTATGAACTGGAGTAAAGCTTATGCCTTTATTCTGACTGCTGCCATGGTTCATCATGTTACCGGCCTGCTTTATACTCTGACAATGCAGAGTAGGGTGTTCCAATCCCTTTATGGTTACATTTGTTTTTATTTTACTATTCTTGGCCCATTCTCTCTATGTGTAATACTTCCTTGATATGTGTTTTACTTAGACATTTAGTAAGAATCTTAAAGCAGCTCACCTGTTTAATAGTGTGTTTAAAGTACTTGTCATTGAAGAAAGTGCTGGGCTCAGTTGCCTTGAGACCTGTCTTTTGATTTGCTGCTTCCAGTCTGTTGCCGATGTTTCCCAGAGCCTGTCAGTGCAAGTTTTGCACCATCTCACATAGACCATTGGTGGAAAAAGTTCTGGGCTCAATTCCCATGTTGCCTGTTTTTTTTTTTATTACTGCTTTCAGTTTGTTGCTGTGTAACAGTTCCCTGATATGTGTTTCCTTGAGCACTTCAGTATGATTCTTGCAGTAGCTCACCTGGATAATAAGTGTACAAGACTATCGCAGAGTAGTATAATGGGTTAAAATCCCCTCAAGGTGGATAGATGTTTTCTTTTCATTATATTTACCATTAGAGTACAGGTGCACCTATTTAAAAAAATGTGATGTCAGGAGTGGAGTAGGTCGGTGCATCATATTACTTTACTGTATCCCCCCCATCCTGCGTGTCTTTTACATTTTGTCTATATTCTAGTATTTCAGATGGATATCTGTCTATGTGTCATACCTCCTACTCCAATGTGTTCTGCATTACTGCTATGTGAGTGTCTCACCTCTTAAACTTGGTAAACTGTGGATGTGGCCACATTTGCAGATGCAAAATTTCTGAATCCTGGGTATGTCTTTTTGAACATTTAAATTACATTATAGATTGATGGCTGTTCAAAGATTAAATGGAGACTCGGGCAGATTTGCTTCAGCATTTTTTTCTTGACTAGCTGCTTGAAAAATACAAACTACCCTTAGGGGAATGGAAAGGAAAGACGACAAGCAAAATCCTTGCATTATGTGTTATGAGCTAATCAGCAGCCTGTGTTCCCCCTTCACAGACTGTTGTTACCACATCTGGAAAATCCACGATTCCTGAGAAGTCTGGACCTGCCATACTTTTTATAATCCGGTGGGGAATGCCTTTATGCTGAAAGCATGGTGATCAGTTCTATGTGGCAAAAGTTAAATAAACATATGCTATTCTTTTGTAAAATTACTTAACGTGTTATTTGGTAATGCAAATGGGTGAATGCATTTTGATAAGAAAATACTTGTCAAAAAACTCCTCAGTCTGATGCCATCAATTGTTGGAAAATGCGAACCAAAAGAAATTATTTCAGAACTACAACCATATCTTTGTACATTTTAGAACTTTCTTGGCAAAGGAAATTGCTTTAACATGAAAATTATTTTATGTGCAACATGGGAATAAAATGTATTTCAGTCTTAACACATCTCAATGCTTATTAAAGTTTATGTAGCATTGTTAGATATATGTGCAGTATTTTTTGTTGTTATAATAGACCTTAGACCTTAATGGGCATGTTTGTACTACATTAATGTTGCTTTGTAATTTCAGATAATTTCCATGTGAAACAGCCCTAATGTGACCATTACACAAATACGTGTATTTGGTAATGTTTCCTGCTAATTGCTTTGTTGACGACTACCCCAGCTATAAACTAAAAACAGGGGCATCAGAAGAACTCTGATGTGGCTGTTTTGCTGTGTAGTATACTGTATCCGAGCCAAGCACTAAGGTCTCTAATATAATACTGCTACGTTGAAAAACTTACTCTAGAAGCAGAGGTCAGTGAGTACTCAACAGGTTCCTATTTTGTCTCTGTAAGGTCCCTGTGGCTAGTATGGAAACAGCTATACAAAGCAAGCATAAAACAATGACTTATGGATCAGAATTCAGAAGGTAAAGTTACACTTATACATTTCTATTGTTACAAAAACAAAGAGTAAAGACACATGCCATGGTTATGAATGTTCTGTTTTGCATGCTGACATATAGTCCTGATAGTAAGAGGACTGTTTTGTTTACGCAATCTAACTCAGGATTGATCTTATGCAGATTTAAGGGTGCAGTAACATAATGTTTTTCAACTAGTTATGCTACTTTCTTTCAGAAGTTAAGTTTATAAACGCACATGCACAGCTTGAATCATTTTCTTTTCTTTCCTATGATTCATGTATAACACAGAAAAAAAATATTAATAATTTTGTAGTACATAGGTTCATACTAGGCTAACTGCCCTAGGGCATTTATAAGCCTAGCCAGAGTGTGTTTGGCTTTCGCCACCCATTTTAAATGAATTTTGCTATGCCCTTTTTCGAGGTTAGTATACTGTGCCTCTGTCTAACAGTGACACAGAAAATAAGTTAGTACTAGGCTAACTGCTTTTTTTGGGCCATTTGAAGCCTAGCCAGTTACCCCATATAAGAATCAAACCCTGCACCTTGTGTTTTTAAGGTAAACACCTTAACCATTATGTCATCCTCCCACCCAAAGATTTTAGGTTCATACTAGGCTAACTGCCCTTGCAAGTCATTTTAAGCCTAGCCAATTATCCCCTGTGAGATTCTAACTCTGTACCTTGTGTTTATAAGGCAAGCACCTTAACCATTAGGCCATCCTCCCAACATGGGCTGCTTATACTTCAAAACTTACAAAACGTAAATAAATGCATGAATGTGTTTTGCTAAGGTTCTTATATGTGAACTTTGCTGTTAAAAACACCAGCAAAGCTCCTGCTGCTGTACAAACAGTGGTCACTATTGTAACTTTATCAGAAAGCAATTAGAAGATTTAACATCTGTAACGTGCCGCCTACTGCCACACATTGGCAGCTAGAAGTAAAGTGATAAACTGCTTTAAAAGCTGCTACATACCTCACAACGCCAAACATTTTTAAACAGGTACTATCATACACAGGAAGCTAATCTTTCCATGTGTTAAAAACATTATGATCTGGTCTCTAATCGCAAGCAGCTGATATGTTTTCATTGGAATGGATGTTCAGAAATTCACTTGTGAAGCTTTCCTCTTGAAGAGAATTTCTTGACATCCATTTTTAGAAAATGTAACAGTTTGGCTATAACCAGCCATACAATAATTTTCTCTATGCTGTATATACAATATTAGTGTAAAATTTTCTGGCATGTTGCTTTTTTATAATGTACAGTATGAAAGTTGGCTGGTATTGCTTAAAGTAGTATTTTGAGACAGTTTTATACATTATATTTACTGCAACAGGCTGCAGGCTTCTGAAGTCCAGAGCAATTAAAATGAGGGAGAAATATGATTTCTGTAAATATCTCAATAAAATATATTCTTTTTTATACTCTTACAACATTTTGTTTAATTTATTTATCTTTTGATAAAGAGAAGGCTCAGATATGGTTTCCTGGCATGCTACAGGGGAAAGCATATACCATTCGTGCCTCATATACATGTATCAGTAAAGGTCTCATAGTCACAAAACTTTGTCAGCAGGAAGGGTTACTTTTCTGTTAACTGCTACAAAGTGTGTAAAGCATGTGGGATCACAGAGTGCTCACACAGCACCCAGACAGTTCACATGCATCACATAGCTGCTACTAATCTCACCTATATTGTTACTTCCTCAATACTAAAATTCCACATTGCCATCTAGTTGGTAAGTACAGGCACTTTGGCTAAGGTTAATAATTACAGTTACATATCTCGTGTCCAAACTAATAATCCCCTGTTTGTAGAATGTGTTGCAGATGATGCCTTGTGAATGCTAGCATAACTTGTTCATTGTACACTTTATTCAGTTACATATTCAAGGTTGGTATTATAGGTTCATAGGTAGGAAGTAGGCTAGGGCCTATATAAGCCTAGCCAAATGGTACCCTGGCTTTTGCCACCCAAGAAAATTATTTTCCCATCCAATCATCAAGATTTTTCTTGAAAAGTGCTAATGAGGAGCTTTGTTTGATATAGATAGGTAGTTTGTTCCAGAGTATGGAAAGTCTCTGGGACAGGAATCTATCCCTCCAGTATAATCTGTTTATTGTGGTGACAAGCTTTAGGTCCCTAGAGTGTGTAGTTTGGAGGGATTTGGATTTCTTTAAGTGGAGCATGTCCAAAAATTCTGTGTTTAACATAGCTTTGAATGTTAGGCAGAGATTGCCCCTGAGTAGGCGATATGCGACAGAGTAAAGCTGGAGTTTTATGAGACGGTCTGCGTAGGGCATCTGTTTGAGGCTGGTAATCCTCTTTGTGAGGTATTTCTGCAGCCTTTCCAGTTGTTGTAGATGTCTTGTGAGGTGCATACCAAAAGGGGTGTTGTACTCTAAAATGGGTCTAATGAGTGATGAGTAGAGGGGAACAATGACCTCTTTTTTCCTGCATGCGAAACCTTTTGTGATGAGGTGTGCCCTGTAGAAGGATTTTCTGACTACTGTGGCGATGTGATTATCAAAGGAGAGACTACTGTCCACCTGTGTCCCAAGGTCTCTTATCACACTTTTGGTGTTATGTAGACTACCGCCTATGTGGTAATTCATGGGTACAGAGTTTTTACCAAAAGGGATGACAATGCACCTTTTGGCGTTGAGCTTGAGGCCATGGCTTTGACACCAGGCATCTGTCTCAATGAGGCCCTTTTGTAGGATGTCAACATCGTTAGGAGTTTTGATTATGGCTCTTAGTTTGCAGTCATCTGCAAACTTTGTTAGCCAAAGGCCTTCTGTGTTAACCTGTACTTCAGAGAAGTAGATACCAAACAGGAGAGGACCCAGGACTGAACTCTGTGGTACTCCACTTGTCACTGGTCTGAAGTTGGATTTAGAGTCTGCTACTTTCACAGTGTGGGTTCTGTCAGTGACCCAGTTGGCAACCCATCTTGTAACATAGGGATTTATACCTAGTTTAGTGAGTTTATCTATAATTCCAGAGTGGGGAATGGTCTTGAAAGCCTTGGTGAGATATAGATAGGCTGTGTGAACCACCTTACCCTCATCTACGGTTTTGGTGACTGCTTCAAAGAAGTCTATCAGGTTTAGGAGACATGATCTGCCTTTTACAAACCCGAACTGGGTAGGGTCCAGAGTTTGGAGATTACCAATGTCATTGTTTGTAAGTTCCATGATGATATGTTCCATAGCCTTGCAGACCAGGCTCATCAGGCTAATGGGGCGGTAGTTCCCGGGGTCCATGGTGGCTCCCCCTTTGTGGAGTGGGATAACCGTTGCTGTCCGCCATTCAGTGGGCACAAAGCCTGAGGTGAGGCTATGATTGAACATGGTACATAGTGGGGTGCCAGTTCATTCTGTAGTTCATGTAGAACACAGCATGGGATGTTGTCAGGTCCCATGGATGCTGTGTTCATGGCTTTGGAGAGTGTGTTTTTTACCTGCGCGGCCATGATTACAGGAACTTTGCATTCTTCTGTTATAGAGATAGGCCCTTTAGGGGGTGAGAGAGGGGTAAAGTTAGCACTGAACCTATCTGCCAGGATGTTGACAATATCAGTTGGTTCTGTATATTTAGTGCCATTGTGCTGTAACTCAGAGCAGACCTGAGTGCTGACATTGAGATTCTTGACATATCTATAAAATGCTTTGTGGTTATCTTTAGAATATGTGGCAATTTTTTTTTCGTAACTAGTTTTGGAGGATTTTATGAGGGCTCTCAGCTTCTTACTGAGGCTGACCATGGAGTTCCTCCAATCATGGGATTTTACTCTTTTTTTTGCAACAGTTTCTTTCTTCTGTTGTAGAGTTTGTTTATGGCAGGGGACAACCAGATTGGATCCTTTTTTTTGGAGGATAGCATCTTGGTTCTGTTAGGGATTGCACGATCCATGCACTCGTGTAAGTGCTTATAAAGTGCATTTGTATAGGATTCAGCAGTCGTATCTTTATTGCCTGTCAGCATGGGTGTCATGAAGTTTGCCACTTCTGTCTTAAGAAGTGTGAAGTTGGCTTTGGAGAAATTTTTTATGGTGGTTTCCTTAATGGGGGTGGCAGTGGGATGTGGATGTCTAGGGTGATTAGCTTGTGGTCAGATATGAACAACGAGAAATTGACTTTTGGTGTGGAACACCGGTTGCCCATGTTGGTAATGACCAGGTCTAGGATATTGCTGCCCCTGAAGGGGGTGTGGATAAGTTGATCCAAGGTGTTGGAATTTATGAATTCCAGAAAACGTTGAACACAAGAGTTGGTACATGAGTAGTTTTCCTAGTTAATGGTGGGGTAGTTCAAATCGCCCATTATTAGGGTGTTAGGTTGTACCCTAATATTTTCCAGTGTATCAAGAAATGATAAGTGGGAATCTTGGGGCATGGTGGGGGATCTATAGCAAGCTGCAATTTGGATTGCAGTCTTGCTCAGAGTTAGTTGCACTTGGATAATCTCGGATGCATTATGCTGAGCAACTAGCCTGGAGGTGTGGATATCCTTAATGAATATGGACACGCCTCCGTCTTTAATGTTTTGGTCCAGGTTAGGTGGCCGAAAGGTGTGGTATAAATTATAGCCTGTTAATGCAGCGGTGCTCTCTGGAGCCTTGAACCAGGTCTCTGTCACTGCACAGATTTTGATGTTCTCCATTTTAAGGAGTGCCTCGAGTGAGTGCATTTTGAAGTTTAGACTTCTAGCATTAAGTAGTATTACCCTCAGATTTTGCTTGCTTGTACCTGTTACAGTGGTGAATTTGTCAATTGAACCTTGCCTAAAAAAGGCACTATAGGGGTGGCAAGAGCCTTAGCCAGTATCCGGAATCCCAAGAGCGACAGGTGCAGGCCATCTCAGGCAAAGCATTATGGTTTGTCGATCATGTCATCCCAGGCAGACAGATACTGGTTCCCCTTAGAAGGACACCAGAAGCTTAGCCAATTGTTGAAGTCAATCATTTTGTCCTTGTACTGTGGTATCATTCTGGGTGATGGCAGGATGCTACTCAGGGTTAGAGTCATACCTGCCTGGGCTACAAGATCGGACAGCTCCTCCATGTCTCTTTTCATGTAGTCCAGGGAGGTACATCTCAGGTCATTCACTCCAACATGGACAATGACAGAGTCATATTTTTACTTGTTGTGGAGTGACCTGAGTGCGTGATTTATGTGGCGGATCATGGCACCTGACCGGCAGCTGAAAGTAACTTTCTCCTTGTTTAGCCTGGTGAGTGGAACATCAGTGTGCTTGACTATAGAGTCACTTATGGCTAGAGTGTTGGGTACGTTGTTATGCCTTATGGGCTGTGGTTGAGTGGCACACTGAGTTTGTGGGCTATGTGTCATTTGGGTTGTGTTGGGGGTGGAGGTTGCTTGCGTTTATGCTTTGGAGGTCCCTGTTGCTTTGGTAGATTTTTATTGAGAGCCTCCATGAATGTAGGTGTGTGTTTTGTGTTTCTATGTGTGTGTTTTGGTGGTGTAGGTTTTGAAGGACTATGTGATGAATGTGGTGTGGTGCAAGTGTTTACCTTCTCCTCTTGACTGTCTGGTCCAGTCTTAGGTGAAGAGAGCTTTGCTTCCAGTTTGGCTATATAAGTGCATCTCTCACAGGTTGCAGTGTTGGGTGGTAGGAGGAGAGGGTTGTCTGTGTACATGAGGCAATTGCTGCATTGCCTCAAGATGCTCAGATTCATCAGGTAGACAGGAGAAAACACTGAGAGCTGACCCTTAGACATGCCTGGATAGGTGCTCATTTATTAAGTACTAAAAACTGTTTTCCTCTTGACAAGTGAGGAAAGTTGAGTGTTGTAGTAATTTGTAGCTTATTTAGTGCTTACAATGAGTTCTGAACAAGTGCTGAGCTCAAAGAACAGATATGAGTGCTGAAACTAGAAAACTGGCTAGTTCTAAGAAACAAAATTAAGCTAGAAGGCTTCCCTTCAACACAGAAAGGTTTATGGGCTCAGAAGCTTACAAACAGTCCTGGATACAGCAAATCTGTATCTGAACTAGACTTACAGGAAAGGCAGGAAACAAGCTTAGAATTTATTTATTTTTTTGTAAATTGGAAAGAGGAAAGGAGGAGCAGACACTAACTGGGTTGGCCTTCTCCAATGTTTTCCTTGGATTAGGTAGAATGAGGTAATGACACTAGACTGGGAGGAATGTCCCAGATCAAATTTACAGTAGGAGTGGACAACTGCAAAGCCACCAAGTATAAAAACAGGATACCAATACGGAGGGAAGGTGGGAAACAAAAATCAGAACAAACAAGCCCAACCAGATGCTTAACAATTGTAGAAAATTTCTAGTTAATACCTCACACACAATGAAACTAGCTAGAAAAGTATATGCAGACAATAAAAGTGCTATAAATAACTCGTAAAAATAAGCAAAAAAAGAGGATACTTAATGTTATATATGACAGATTAGTTGGCTCAGAGCCCTTCCTCCGATTAGCTCAGTATGAAATGGCAAACATACTCACAAGTTAACTTCTTAAGTAACAAAGTTGAAACCTGAAACAACTTTAAAAAAAAGCTTGAAAGAACCAATGAGGTGCTTACTCCAAGCCGTAGTCCAGGTAACCCCAATCAGCCAATGACCATAAGCAATTCACTCTCACTGAAATGCTATACTGGCTTTGGCTAAACTACAATGGCCTGGAACATGTGCTCAGACACACAGCCTCTACTAACAAACAACTAGGCCCAGAACACAAGCCTGAATATGGACAATGCTACACTACCCACACTACTTAGGTAGGAAAAAATGCCGGTATTAGTCTGTCTCAGCCTGGCTCTAAAAAGCAGTGCAGAAAATGCATCCATTTTAAAGATACTAATGTACATTATATGACAATATAAAATAGTAACTCATTCACCTGTATCTGACAACAACAACAAAAGAAACACCAAAGTGAGTATGCGTATCTGTGCTGAAACCATGTCCATGTTTCATGCATGCTAAGGGTCCCCATGCAAGATGTACCATACTATCCCAAACTACCCCAATACTATCTTGACATAGCAGGATATCTGATGAAACTATAACAATGCATAGCTAATAGCTGCCTTGTTCATCCTCATGTGTCTATGTGTAGTGCAACTATACAGAAATATTCTGAAAGGTGTTAACGAGGCCACTATGAATAACTACATTGCATTTAGTTGACATATGACTTATTTGCACCCAAAACATTTAAACTCTAGGAAGGTTGATGGATGTAGTCCTAGTGTTGCAAAACATAAAAACATTGATTTTTGCATGGCCAAACCCCTCCCCCCCCACACACCCACACATCTCAACTTGAGGGCAAGCCTCCACACCCACAACTATAAGTATAGCAGCTTCAAGACTACATGAACTTCAGAACAGGAAGAAGTAAACAAAAATGTGACACAGATGATCTTCCAGGTTCAACATTCTAAATATCAATCAACTGCCAAGTGACAGGCAATAAGACTCCTGGTACTAACCTGGTGCAACATCCATCAAGTCACATGTTAATATCAGTGTCCAATCCTCCAGATAAACTCTCAGAAACACTGTCCTCCTGCAGAAACACCAAAAACTACTCTGCCTCATTGTACTATTTCCTGGTGCCCTTCTGTGGTCAACCTCTAATGTGCAATGCAGTCTGCCCGTGCCTTGGTATGGTGTAGCCTGTCATTAACATGATTATAACAATGTTATAAATTGAGATTGCAATCCTTCACAGCATTTATTTCATAGTCCAGTGTCTGCTATACCTGGTCATACAAAGGCAAGAAAGCAACCTGTCTCCCCAACAGGCACAATCCTTGATTATTAAGTGCTTGTAGCAGGACATCATTTTCAGAACAGCTAGAATTGATCAGCTTCTGCTTTGTCCCCCAAGACATACAGAGGTCTTTGAACATATGACACAGAGCTATAGACTCACATTTACTGGTAATAGTAGAATGATAGCTATACATGAAAGGGTAACATACCCAGGCTGTACTATAATCTAAAGGATAGGTGTGTAGATATGTCAAATAATAGCTCTAATACTGAATCATGGATGCATAGTAATCACCTTGCCTTAAATGCCAATAAAACAAAGTTGATGATCTTCTCCCCATCCAAAAACACCAATATAGACAAAACCTCTTTTACAGTGACTGCTCAGAATAACAGCCCCATAGAAATAGTATCACATACCAAACTGCTCAGTGTCATAACTGATGAAAATCTAAAATTTGAGATCCATATCCAAACTAATATCAACAAAACTCACCAAAAAGTAGGTCTCCTGTATAGACATAATCGTTACCTTACCATCTCCACCAGACACACTCTTACCTCTACTTACCTTCTTCCCTCTCTTATCTAGAGCACCCCTCATTCACTAATCTTCAGCTATGCTTACAGGGCAAGTTGGAAGCCTGTTATAATAAAATCTCCAAATTTGCCACCAACTCCAGAAATTCATCGCATCACTGTCTCTCTCTCCACTCTCTGAAATGGCTTATAGGTTCATAGGTTCATTGGTAGGTACTAGGCTATCTGCCCGAAGGCATTTATAAGCCTAGCCAGAATGTGTTGACTTTTGCCACCCCCTTAGATTAGTTCCTTGTGCCTCTTTCCAGCAGAGCCATTGAAGTGATCCCTGGGGTAAACTTTCTGTTTCCCATCCACTAATCAAGGCTTCTCTTGAAGAGGGTTAGCGAGGAGCTCTGCCTAATGTTGATTGGAATCTTGTTCCAGAGCATGAGAAGTCTCTGGGACAGGAATCTATCCCTCCAGGATGTCCTATTTATTGCTGTGGTGAGATTTAGATCCCTGGAGCATGTGGCTCGAGGGGGTATGGTTTTATTTAGGTGGAGCATGTCCATCAATTCTGGGTTGGACATGGCCTTGTATGTCAGGCAGAGATCACCTTTGAGTAGGTGATATGCAACCGAGTACAGCTGGAGTTTCTTCAGTCGACCTGCATAGGGCATTTGCTTGAGGCCAGTGATCCTCTTGGTGAGGTACTTCTGTGGTCTATCCAGTTGTTGCAGGTGTCTTGTAAGGTACATCCCAAATGGGGCATTGTACTCTATGATGGGTCTGATGAGTGATGCGTAGAGGGGCCCAATGACCTCTTTCAATCTGGATGCAAACCCTTTTGTGATTAGGTGGGCCACATAGAAGGATTTTCTAACCACTTTATTTATTTATTTATTTACATTTGTTGACCGGGAGTGTCTGACATTTTCAGTGGAGGCCCGGGGAGAAAAGCTCCACAGTTAAAATAAACAGACAGTAGTTACATTGGATTACATAGCAATTAACAATTTAACATAGCAATTGCGTACAACATATTTACAGATAAAGAACATATTACATCAGTAGACAACTAGAATTTTTATTTGTGAAGTACATAACAGACATTAACAAATGTTACAATAAGAAATTCCTGCTGTATAATAAGTACTAGGCTTATGAGCATCTGAGCTTGCTATAATCAAGGTAATTAGTAGAGTGGAAAGAAAGGTAGTGGTTGGATGGGGTGGGTGATATTAGAGTGGGAGTTGCAAGGGCATAGCCAGCATGTTTTTAGGTGCGCTTTTAGTAAAGTTTTGAAGTGGCAATGTGATTATCAAAGGAGAGGTTACTATCTACTTGGGTCCCCAGATCCCTTATTATGTCTTCCATATTTAGGGGGCTACCACCTATGTGGTAGTTTGTGGGTACTTTGTTTTTGCCAAAGGGGATACTATGCACTTTATGGCATTTAGCATGAGGTCATGGTTTTGACACCAGGTATCTGTCTCAGTAAGACCCTTTTGGAGGATGTCTGTGTCAGCCAGAGAGTCAGTTATAGCCCCTAATTTGCAGTCATCTGCGAACTTGGTCAGCCATAGTCCTCCTGTGCTTGTCTGTACCTCAGAGAGGTATATGCCGAACAAGAGGGGTCCTAGGACTGAGCCCTGGGGAACGCCACTTGTAACCGGTTTAGAGTCAGACCTAGCTCCCACAACTCTTATCATGTGGGTTCTGTCCATGAGCCAGTTGGCAACCCATCTCGTGACATAGGGGTTTATGTTCAGGCTGGTGAGCTTGTCTATAATACCTGAGTGGGGAATGATGTTGAAGGCCTTTGCAAGGTCTAGGTAGGCTGTGTGGACCACCTTTCCCTCATCTATAGCCTTGGTAACTGTCTCAAAGAAGTCCACCAGGTTTAGGAGGCATGATCTGCCCTTAACAAAGCAAAACTGGGTAGGGTTCAATGTTTGGAGGTTTCCAATGTCTCTGTTAATGAGATCCATGATGATGCACTCCATAGCTATGCAGACCAAGCTAATCAGGCTTATAGGGCGATAGTTCCCGGGGTCCATTGTGGCTCCACCTTTTTGGAGCAGAATAACCGTTGCTGTGCACCACTCTGTGGACATGTAGCCTGTGGAAAGGCTGAGTTTAAACAGTGTGTTTAAGTGAGGAGTTAGTTCATCTTTGAGCTCGTGTAGGATGCAGTCTGGGACACCATCCGGTCCCATTGATTTTGTGTTTTGGCTTTGTAGAGGGCTTTTTTATCCTGAGTGTCTGTGATTTCAGGGGCACTACATTCTTCTGGTATAGTTATGGGCCCTTTTGGGGGTGAGAGGGGGGGTGAAGTGTGTACTGAACCTGTCTGCCAGGATGTTGGCTATATCGGTCGGTTCAGTGTATTTTGTGCCATTCTGCACTAACTCCAAGCAGATCTGAGAATTGCCACTTAGATTCATGACATAGCTAAAGAATGCCTTGTGGTTATCTTTAGAGTCCATGTCAATTATTCTTTCAAAGCTAGCCTTGGACGATTTTATGAAGGAACAAAGTTTCTTGCTGATACTGATCAGGGATGTCTTCCCTTCTTGGGATTTTACTCTTTTCTGTACTAGTTTCCTCCTTCTATTGTATAGTTTGTTTATGGCAGGGGTCCACCAGACTGGCTTCCTTTTCTTGGAGGAGTGAATCTTGGTTTTGTTTGAGATAGTATGATCCATGCATTCTTATAGGTGCCCATAGAGTGCATTAGTAAAGGATTTTGCAGCTTGGAAAGCATTATCCTTTAGCATGGGGGCTTTGAAACTTCCCACCTCAGTCTTAAGTAACGTGAAGTTTTGAAAAGTTTTTCACAGTGGTTTCTTTGACCGGGGGTGGTGGTGGAATGTGGATATCCAGAGTGATTATTTTATTCTCAGATCTAACCAGCAAGGGGTTGACCTCCAGTGTGGAACACCGGTCGCCCATGTTGGTGATGACCAGGACCAATATGTTGTCACCTCTGGTGGGGGTGTTGACCAACTGAACCAGAGTGTTTGAGTTTATAAATTCTAGGAAATGTTGGGCAAGGAAGTTTGTACTTGAGTAGTTTTCCCAGTTAATGTTTGGGTAATTGAAATCACCCAATATCAGGGTGTTTGGTAGGACCTTTATGTTTCCCAGTGTTTCCAGGAATGTGGGTGGGGATCCTGGGACATGGTGGGTGATCTGTAGCAAGCTATAATTTGAATAGCAGTTTTGCCCATTGTTAGTTGCTGTAGTAGATTATCTCTGAAGCATTGTGCTGTGCCACTAACCTGGAGGTGTAGGTATTCTTGATGAATATGGATACTTCCCCACCTTTTGTATTTCGGTCCGGGTTTTTTGACCGAAATGTATAGTATGAGTTGTAGCCTGGTAGTGTTGGGGTGCTCTCTGGAGCCTTAAACCAGGTTTCTGTTACTGCACATATATCAATTTTCTCCATACTGAGGAGTGCCTTGAGTGCATGTATTTTGAGGTTTAGACTTCTGGCATTGAGTAGCATTAGCCTCAGTTTTTTGTTACTTGTGCTATTTACGGTGGTGGGTTTGTCTTTTAAGCCTTGCCTAAAAAAGGCACTATGGGGGTGACAAGAGCCTTGGCAAGTATTCAAAAGCCTAAGGGTGACAGGTGCAAGCCATCTCTAGCAAAGCAGAGTGGCTTGGCGAGCATGTCATCCCAGGCTGACAGACACTGGATCCCCTATGAATGACACCAGAAGCTTAGCCAATTGTTGAAATTGATAATTTGTATCTCTATACTGTGGTATCGTTATTGGTGAGGGCAAGATGCTACTCAGGGTCAGGGTCATACCAGCCTGGGCTACATGATCAGAGAGCTCCTCCATGTCTCTTTTCATGTAGTCCAGGGAGGTATGGCAAAGGTCATTCACACCAACATGGACAATGACAGAGTCATATTTGTTCTTGTTCTGGAGTGACGTGAGTGCTTGTGTTATGTGGTGGATCTTGGCACCCGACAGGCAGCTAACAGTAACCTTTTCCTTGTTCAGGCTAGTGATTGGGACATCAGTGTGCCTGACTATAGAGTCACCTATTACTTGTGTGTTGGGTATGTTATTTTGCCTTAAGGGCTGTGATTGTGTGGCACACTGGTTTTGTGAAGTATGTGTTTCATGGTTTGTGTTTTGGGTGGAGGTTGCTTGGATGTCTGCTTTGGAGGTCTCTGTTGCTTTTGCAGATTTTTATTTAAAGCCTCCGAGTATGTTTTCGTGTATTTATGTGTGTTTTTTGCAGGTGCTGGTTTCATAGGTCTATGTGAGACTGGTGGTGTGATGCAAGTCATTCCCTTCTCCTCTTGACTGCCTGGTCCAGTCTTGGGTTGAGAGAGCTTAGCCTCCAGTTTGGCTGTATAATTGCATCTCTTGCATGTATTAGTGTTTGGTGGAAGGAGGAGAGGGTTGTCTGTGTACATGAGGCAATTGTAACATTGCCTCAAAATGCCCAGATTCACTAGCTGGACCAGAGAGAATGCCTGAAACTGTCCTTTGGACATGCCTGGATAGGTACAGTGAAGTGTTTCACTGATTGGCTGGTAAGGTTGAATAGAGAGCCTTGTCCTTCTCTACAGTATAGGGGAGTCTAGTTCTAAGGTTTATTAGTGCTTGCCATGAGTTTTGAGCATGTACCAGGATGAGAAGTGAATGGTTTGGGTGCTTAAGTTAAAGTTTGTCTAGTTCCAAGGGAAAAATTAAAGAGTAGACTTTGTGGAGCCGGGAATAGTTATATCCTAGCTAACCAGCACTGCCCGGCATGCAAAACTGTGCAAATGTGGGTTTTATAGCAGGGAAAGGAAAGAGATAGAAATTAGCCCAAAATGGCCAATAAACTACTAATATCTGGGCAGAAACCACTCCTCCAGGGACAGATATGCTGCTCAAAGCTCCCTCTCTCACAGTGAACAGAGAAAATTCCTTCTATCCAAGTAAGGTATGGGCAAACACAGAAACTTGTAACACAGCCCTGAATTCAGCACTAACCAGAAATCTGGTCTATACTAGCTTAGAAAGGCAGGAAAACAAGTATTTTTTTATTTTTTATTTTTTTCAGAAAGTAAAGCAGATACAATCAAAAAACACTTCAAATACACATAAATGGCACTCACACTTGAGTGTGTAGCCTACAACAGATAAACAGGAAATTTAAACACAAAAATGACTTTTTTTAAAGTGCAGGCAGAGAAATAAGTACAATATATAGCTGAAACCAGCTTTTTAAATCACAGAAACTTTAGAAAATTGGTGTTTTAGGCGGAATTAGCTAAAAGCAGCAAGAAAATGCAGAAAAATGATACTTAATCACTCCAAAGTCTCTCTTTTGTCTCTCTGCTGCTGTAGAACTCTGCAGGGCACCAGGCAGGAGCTTGCTGAGCTGTATACTAGCACAAAACCCTTACAAATGTGGGTTTTATAGCAGGGAAATTAAAGATATGGAAATTAGCCCAAAATGGCCAATACACTACTCATTTCTGGGCTGAAACCACTCCTCCAGGGAGAGATAGGCTGCTCAAAGTTCCATGTCTCACAGTGAACAGAGAAACTTGCTTCTATCCAAGTAAGGAATGGATAAACACATAAACTTGCAGCACAGCCCTGAATTTAGCACAAACCTGAAAACTGAATTATATTAGCTTAGAAAGGTGGGAAAACAAGTTTTTTTTTTTTTTTGTTTTTTTTCAGAAAATAAAGCAGACACCATCAAAAAAATACTTAAATGCACAGAAATGGCTATAACACTTGAGTGTGTAGCCTACAACAGTTAAACAGGTAATTTAAACACAAAAACAACTTTGTTAAAGTGCAGGCAGTAAAATAAGTACGACTATGTTGTTGAAACAAGCTTTTCAAATCACAGAAACTCTAGAAAATTGGCGTTTTAGACAGAATTAGCTAAAGGCAGCAAGAAAATGAAGAAAAATGATAATTAATCACTCCAAAGTCTTTCTTTTGTCTCTCTACTACTGTAGAACTCTGCAGGGCACAAGGCAGGAGCTTGCTGAGCTGTATACTAGAACAAAAATCTTGCAAATGCGGGTTTTATAGCATGGAAATGAAAGCAATAGAAATTAGCCCAAAATGGCTAATAAACTACTAATTTCTGGGCTGAAACCACTCCTCCAGGGACAGATAGGCTGCTCACCGCTCCCTCTCTCACAGTGAACAGAGAAACATCCTTCTATCCAAGTAAGGTATGGGCAAACACAGAAAATTGTAACACAGCCCTGAATTCAGCACTAACCAGAAAACTGGACTATACTAGCTTAGAAAGGTGGGAAAACAAGTATTTTTTTTTTCAGAAAATAAAGCAGATACAATAAAAAAAACACTTTGTTAAAGTGCAGGCAGTAAAATAAGTAAAATATGTAGCTGAAACAAGCGTTTTAAATCACAGAAACTCTAGAAAAATCAGCATTTTAGGCAGAATTAGCTAAAGGCAGCAAGAAAATGCAGAAAAATGATACTTAATCACTCCAAAGTCTCTCTTTTGTCTCTCTGCTGCTGTAGAACTCTGCAGGGCACCAGTCATGAACTTGCTGAGCTGTATACTAGCACAAAAACCTTGCAAATGCAGGTTTTATAGCTGGGAAATGAAAGCGATAGAAATGATCCCAAACTGGTCAATAGACTACTAATTTCTGTGCTGAAACCACTCCTCCAGGGACAGATAGACTGCTCAAAGCTCCCTCTCTCACAGTGAACAGTGAAAGTTCCTTCTATCCAAGTAAGGTATGGGCAAACACAGAAACTTGTAACACAGCCCTGAATTCAACACTAACCTGAAAACTGGACTATACTAGCTTAGAAAGGTGAGAAAACAAGTTTTTTTTTGTTTGTTTTTTTTGTTTTTTCAGAAAATAAAGCGGATACAATCAAAAAACACTTTAAATGCACAGAAATGGCTATCACACTTGAGTGTGTAGCCTACAACAGTTAAACAGGTAATTTAAACACAAATCATTTTCTTGGGTGGTGAAAGCCAGGGTACATTTTTGGCTAGGCTTATATAGGCCCTAGGGCCAATAGCCTAGTACCCCCCCATGAAACTATGAACCTATGAACAACTTGGTTAAAGTGCAGGCAGTAAAACAAGTACAATTATGTACCTGAAACAAGCTTTTTAAATCACAGAAACTCTAGAAAATTGGCGTTTTAGGCAGAAATAGCTAAAGGCAGCAAGAAAATGAAGAAAAATGATAATGAATCACTCCAAAGTCTCTCTTTTGTCTCTCTACTGCTGTGGAACTCTGCAGGGCACCAGGCAGGAGCTTGCTGAGCTGTATACTAGCACAGAAATCTTGCAAATGCGGGTTTTATAGCAGGGAAATGAAAGCAATAGAAATTAGCCCCAAATGGCTAATAAACTACTAATTTCTGGGCTGAAACCACTCCTCCAGGGACAGATAGGCTGCTCAGAGCTCCCTCTCTCACAGTGAACAGAGAAACATCCTTCTACCCAAGTAAGGTATGGGCAAACACAGAAAATTGTAACACAGCCCTGAATTCAGCACTAACCTGAAAACTGGACTATACTAGTTTAGAAAGGCGGGAAAACAAGTTTTTTTTTTTCAGAAAATAAAGCAGATACAATAAAAAAAAACACTTTGTTAAAGTGCAGGCAGTAAAATAAGTAAAATATGTAGCTGAAACAAGCGTTTTAAATCACAGAAACTCTAGAAAAATTGGCATTTTAGGCAGAATTAGCTAAAGGCAGCAAGAAAATGCAGAATAATGACACTTAATCACTCCAAAGTCTCTCTTTTGTCTCTCTGCTGCTGTAGAACTTTGCAGGGCACTAGGCAGGAGCTTGCTGAGCTTTATACAAGCACAAATACCTTGCAACAGTGGGTTTTATAGCAGGGAAATGAAAGAAATAGAAATTAGCCCAAAATGGCCAATAAACTATGAATTTCTGTGCTGAAACCGCTCCTTCAGGGACAGATAGGCTGCTCAAAACTCCCGCTCTCACAGTGAACAGATAAACTTCCTTCTATCCAAGTAAGGAATGGGCAAACACAGAAACTTGTAACACAGCCTTGAGTTTAGCACTAACCTGAAAACTGGACTATACTAGCTTAGAAAGGCGGGAAAACAAGTATTTTTTTTTTTCAGAAAATAAAGCAGGTACAATAAAAAAACACTTTAAATGCACAGAAATGGCTATCACACTTGAGTGTATAGCCTGCAACAGTTAAACAGGTAATTTACAAGCCGGAAATGACTTTGTTAAAGTGCAGGCAGTAAAATAAGTACAATTATGTAGCTGAAACAAACTTTTTAAATCACAGAAACTCTAGAAAATCGGCGGTGTAGGCAGAATTAGCTAACAGCAGCAAGAAAATGCAGAAAAATGATAATTAATCACTCCAAAGTCTCTCTTTTGTCTCTCTGCTGCTGTAGAACTCTGCAGGGCACCAGGCATGAACATGCTGAGCTGTATACTAGCACAAAAACCTTGCAAATGCAGGTTTTATAGCTGGGAAATGAAAACGATAGAAATTATCCCAAACTGGCCAATAGACTACTAATTTCTGTGCTGAAACCACTCCTCCAGGGACAGATAGGCTGCTCAAAGCTCCCTCTCTCACAGTGAACAGTGAAAGTTCCTTCTATCCAAGTAAGGTATGGGCAAACACAGAAACTTGTAACACAGCCCTGAATTCAACACTAACCTGAAAACTGGACTATACTAGCTTAGAAAGGTGGGAAAACAAGTTTTTTTTTGTTTTTTCAGAAAATAAAGCGGATACAATCAAAAAACACTTTAAATGCACAGAAATGGCTATCACACTTGAGTGTGTAGCCTACAACAGTTAAACAGATAATTTAAACACAAATAATTTTCTTGGGTGGCGAAAGCCAAGGTACATTTTGGCTAGGCTTATATAGGCCCTAGGGCCAATAGCCTAGTACCCCCCATGAAACTATGAACCTATGAACAACTTTGTTAAAGTGCAGGCAGTAAAATAAGTACAATTATGTAGCTGAAACAAGCTTTTTAAATCACAGAAACTCTAGAAAATTGGAGTTTTGGACAGAATTAGCTATAGGCAGCAAGAAAATGCAGAAAAATGATACTTAATCACTCGAAAGTCTCTCTTTTGTCTCTCTGTTGCTGTAGAACTTTGCAGGACACCAGGCAGGAGCTTGCAGAGCTTTATACTAGCACAAAAACCTTGCAACAGTAGGTTTTATAACAGGGAAATGAAAGAGATAGAAATCAGCCCAAAATGGCCAATAAACTATGAATTTCTGTGCTGAAGCCACTCCTCCAGGGACAGATAGCCTGCTCAAAGCTCCCTCTGTCACAGTGAACAGAGAAACTTCCTTCTATCCAAGTAAGCAATGGGCAAGCACAGAAACTTGTAACACAGCCTTGGGTTTAGCACTAACCTGAAAACTGGACTATACTAGCTTAGAAAGGCAGGAAAACAAGTATTTTTTTTCAGAAAATAAAGCAGATACAATAAAAAAAACACTTTAAATGCACAGAATTGGCTATCACACTTGAGTGTGTAGCCTATGACAGTTAAACAGGAAATTTAAACACAAAAACTATTTTGTTAAAGTTCAGGCAGTAAAATAAGTAAAATATGTAGCTGAAACAAGCATTTTAATTCACAAAAACTCTAGGAAATCGTCATTTTAGGCAGAATTAGCTAAAGGCAGCAAAAAAATGCAGAAAAATTATACTTAATCACTCCAAAGTATTTATTTTGTCTCTCTGCTGCTGTAGAACTTTGCAGGGCACCAGACAAGAGCTTGCTGAGCTTTATACTAGCACAAAAACCTTGCAACGGTGGGTTTTATAGCAGGGAAATGAAAGAGATAGAAGTTAGCCCAAAATGGCCAATAAACTATGAATTTCTGTGCTGAAACCACTCCTCCAGGGACAGATAGGCTGCTCAAAGCTCCCTCTCTCACAATGAACAGAGAAACTTCCTTCTATCCAAGTAAGGAATGGGCAAACACAGAAACTTGTAACACAGCCTTAAGTTCAGCACTAACATGAAAACTGCACTATACTAGCTTAGAAAGGTGGGAAACCAAGTATTTGTTTTGTTTTTTTTTCAGATAATAAAGCAGATACAATAAAAAAAACACTTTAAATGCACAGAAATGGCTATCACACTTGAGTGTGTAGTCTACAACAATTAAACAGGTAATTTATAAACTATAAATGACTTTGTTAAAGTGCAAGCAGTAAAATAAGTACAGTTATGTAGCTAAAACAAGCTTTTTAAATCACAGAAACTCTAGAAAATCGGCGGTGTAGGCGGAATTAGCTAACAGCAGCAGGAAAATGCAGAAAAATGATAATTAATCACTCAAAGTCACTCTTTTGTCTCTCTGCTGCTGTAGAACTCTGCAGGGCACCAGGCAGGAGCTTGCTGAGCTGTATACTAGCACAAACACTTTGAAAATGCTGGTTTTATAGCAGGGAAATGAAAGCGATAGAAATTATCCCAAACTGGCCAATAGACTATGAATTTCTGTGCTGGGACATATAGGCTGCATAAAGTGCAGGCAGTAAAATAAGTAAAATATGTAGCTGAAACAAGCTTTTTAAATCACAGAAGCTCTAGAAAATTGGTGTTTTAGGCAGAATTAGCTAAAGGCAGCAAGAAAATGCAGAAAAATGATACTTAATCACTCCAAAGTCTCTCTTTTGTCTCTCTGCTGCTGTAGAACTTTGCAGGGCACCAGGCAGGAGCTTGCTGAGCTTTATATTAGCACAAAAAACTTGCAATTGCAGCTTTTATAGCAGGGAAATGAAAGGGATAGAAATTAGCCCAAAATGACAAATAAACTATGAATTTCTGTACTGAAACCACTCCTCCAGGGACAGATAGGCTGCTCAAAGCTCCCTCTCTCACAGTGAACAGAGAAATTTCCTTCTTTCCAAGTAAGGAATGGGCAAACACAGAAGCTTGTAACACAGCCCTGAATTCAGCACTAACCTGAAAACTGGACTATACTAGCTTAGAAAGGTGGGAAAACAAGTATATTTTTTTTTGTTTTTTTTCAGAAAATAAAGCAGACACCATCAAAAAACACTTTAAATGCACAGAAATGGCTATCACACTTGAGTGTGTAACCTACAACAGTTAAACAGGTAATTTCTACACAATAAACAACTTTGTTAAAGTGCAGGCAGTAAAATAAGTACACTTATGTAGCTGAAACAAGCTTTTTAAATCACAGAAACTCTAGAAAATCAGCGGTGTAGGCTGAATTAGCTAAAGGCAGCAAGAAAATGCAGAAAAATGATAATTAATCACTCCAAAGTCTTTCTTTTGTCTCTTTGCTGCTGTAGAACTCTGCGGGGCACCAGGCAGGAGTTTGCTGAGCTGTATACCAGAACAAAAACCTTGCAATGCAGGTTTTATAGCAGGGAAATGAAAGAGATAGAAATTAGCGCAAAATTACCAATAAACTACTAATTTCTGTGCTGAAACCACTCCTCCAGGGACATATAGGCTGCTCAAAGCTCCCTCTCTCACAGTGAACAAAGAAACTTCCTTCCAAGTAAGGTATGGGCAAACACAGAAACTTGTAACACAGCCCTGAATTCAGCACTAACCTGAAAACTGGACTATACTAACTTAGAAAGGTGGGAAAACAAGTTTTTCTTTTTGTTTTTTTTTTTTTGTTTTTTTTTTCAGGAAAATAAAGCAGATACAATAAAAAAAAACCACGAATGGCTATCACACTTGAGTGTGTAGCCTACAACAGTTAAACAGGTAATTTAAACACAAAAACGACTTTGTTAAAGTGTAAGCAGTAAAATAACTGCGGTGGTGGTGCTGTGGTAGCATTGTCGCCTCACAGTTAGATGTTCATAGGTTCATAGGTTAGTACTAGGCTAACTGCCCTTGCGAGCCATTTTAAGCCTAGCCAATTATCCCTTGTGAGACTCAAACCCTGCACCTTGTGTTTGTAAGGCAAACACCTTAACCATTAGGCCACCCTCCCAACCCGTTGCCTGTTCGATTCTCAGTTAGAGCGTCTTCTGTGTGTCGACATGCATGAATGGGCGTTCCTCTGTTAAAGGTTGTGCGTTAGGCCCAGCAAGCCAGCACGTAAAAATCTACAGCCAATCATTAGCGGACTGGAGTTCCACTGTGGTGACCCCTAACCGGGAAAAGCTGAAAGACATAAACAAATGTAGCTGAAACAAGCTTTTTAAATCACAGAAACTCTAGAAAATCGGCAGATGTATATGCCAACAGGTACCATCCCTACTGCTGATAGTTAAGGTCCCTTGCTAACCCCTAGTGATATGGCCCTATCCTTGTACATTGTAGAATATGTATACAGGCACATGACTTCATACTCATCCCGACAGGCTAACATTTACATTAGATAAACCTTGAGATTGCAATAGCAGTGGCATGCCTGTGTATGTGGAAGCTATCCTGATATTGTGAGCTACCTTTTTGTCACTATCATGTATAATCATGAGACACATACAGTCATACATATTCATTTCTATTGCTAATCTTTTCTCATCTGAACTCCAGTAGAAGGGTCCACAGCCTTAGAAAGGAAGACAAAAACAGTTTACCACACACCTTCAGAGTGCTGTGTGCTTCAAACTACCTAAATACTATATAATGGTGCTATTCTTGCCAATACTGATGCCCAAATATACAAGACTGCTTCTCAAACGTGAGATTTAGCATGGATGATTTCAGTGCACCCTTAAACTTAGTATGTGTGTCTATTTCCACACTATATAGGCAAATTAGGGTAGGAGGCATGAATGTGTATGAATCACCATGTTTTGCTGTTCAGTACATGTGGAATATGGTGCAGCCTACTATCTTTGCCTGCTTTTGAAAGCTCATGGACATGAGCTTGTGCTGAAGACCTGCAATGGTTTGTGTGTTTCTCTACTTCACTGTCATCTTACAAAAATCATGATTCACAAGAAACCATTTCTTCTGAATGCCTTTTTTTCCCCCTAACAAGTCTTTAGTATGGCTCCAAGGCCAATAAAACCAAGCCCCACTAGCTGTAGATATGACATTTTTATGTTGTCATCGTACATCATGTGTGAATAATTTGACCATTATCTGAAAATACTCAGCTTTAAATAGAGCCTTATATCCATAACAATAGGGTGACTGCAAAACTTACTCACGTAGCTGAAATACTGTTATGTCTTTTTAGGGGAAATTTGAAGATTCCCCATAGGCCTCTGTCAAATGAGGTTTAAGGTAAGGTAGGTTCACTGGGGTCTTTTTCAGGTTTTCTGTGTGGTAATTTTTACTTGCTGTTTTGCTTTTTCAAAACTTCCCTTTTTGAGCTGGCATTTTGGATGAATTTACCTCAGCCATATATTTTACATTGCTGTTTTGCTTTTTCAAAACTTCCCTTTTTTACCTGGCGTTTGGGGTGAATTTACCTCAGCCATATATTTTACATCTACAATATCTTGCTGCTTTATTCTCATTCTTGTCTACTAATCATTTGCAACAGTGCTTAATGTATAAATATTTTAATAAATTGAATCTGAATTAGATTCAGCCAAAACACTTCAGACTTCTTTAGCTTCATTTAGTTATGAAAATTCACTCTATTTTGCTTATTACAGAGCATGATTAATTAAATTGGGTTTATGTCTTCACAGTTTTGCCATACTAAACGTTCTAATTCCACACTCAGTCAGGTAGAAGTTTCACTATAATTAATCATACTTTGTTGCTGAGCTTGTGGTCTACTAAAAGGGACCCTACCTCTTTGCAAACACCTGCATCCTCAGCAAAGAGGTTCATCCTGTGCTTAACTCTTACAGAAAGACCACAGATTAAAGAATACTATATCCTGCTTCTACAGCTGTGAGCCTCCACTATTTATTTTCATATCTTATATATATATATATATATATATTTTTTTTTTTTTTTTTTTTTTTTTTTTTTTTAGTTTATACAGAGTAGCTGAGCGGACTGTACTTTTCTGCCATGACATAGTTACGTTAAACAAAAATAATCATAATCATATAATATAAAGAATAACTGAAGCAAAGCTAAATTCAATATCACACACCACTTTTCTCCATATCTTATGCTTCAACTTATGAATCAGTGTAGGTCATCTGGGTCAGTTCTTTCTCAATCATGTCAACAGTTGTGATAAACTTCAGGTAGAGCAGATCTGCCCATACTTATCTGTTATGTTGTCTGTACCCTAGAGGCAGCTCAGAGATGTAATGGCATCCAGATGTGATTTTATCCAGGAGCTACTCCATCAAGTTTTCTGTATCTCTGATTGTTATAAATTTTTTATCTTTGCTCATATTACTCTTTTTTTGTTATGTTTTGCACCTGCAACCTGCTGATCATTAGCCCCATCCCAGTCAATCACCCTATTTGCTCTCCAGTTAACCAGGGAAGATGGTTGGCTGAGAAGGGTCACCATTTAGGCAGCCATCAAGGGATGGTCTTGGAATTTTGCTTTTATTCCCCATCCCCCCATGTGCCAAGTAGGGACAGACCATGGATGGGGTGTGCAATGGATGGTAGCACTGGACTACCATTCACCTCAACAAGGGGCTGTTTTCAGTAGAACTGCACCCTCACTTACAGGAGACAACTCACAATTGTTTCTCCCTGCCTCCAGCATGAAACCAACTAATGTGCATTTTCCCCTAAGCATGCAACCCCACTTCCCACAAAAAGGATTTCTACATTTATCCTCCCTGTCTTCACTAGTAAGTCCCTTAGTTGTTACTTGAACTTGGGCCACCTGGGCAGTTGTTATGGCTTTATCCTTATATGCCACTGGTGTAGGTCACTCTAAGTTCTCTGACAAAGTGTTTTAAGGTACAGTAATTGATCCAATGTGTTGTTTTGTTAAATATCCTGTGTTGACGCGTTTTTTTTTTCCATTTGGAAAATCTTCACCTGACCATCATATAACCAAGGTGTCCATCACAACTTTGCTGGATATGAAGGTCCTGACTTGCTGACAAGCTTTTACAGACTTTGTCTCCTCAGTCAATAAAACAATAAAATAATCCAGTAATACCATGCAACAGCAACTAGTTTTCATGGATCAAAGACTGGAAAAACAATAAGCTGTTTCTGAAACAGAGGCCATATTAACATCTCATAGGTTCATAGGTGTTTACTAGGCTAACAACCACAAGGGACCTTTTAAGCCTTGTCATGCATCCTAAATCTCTGACAAGTTCTGATACATTTGATAAGTGTAAACATGGGCCTGGGAGATGAACCATTTACAGGTTACCTGTGTCCATTAGAGACATAGCTGCCAAACTAGGGATGAATTTCCAGTTTCCTATCCAATTGTCCAAGTTGCACTTGAATTGGGTTAGGGAGGAACTCTGCTTCACATGGATGGGGAGCCTGTTCCATATACAGGGTAGTCTCAGGGATACATACCTATCTTTCCAGCAGGTCCTATTTATATCACAGGCAAGGTTTAAGTCTTTAGAACAGGTAATTCTGGTGCTGTTTTTTGTGGATATGCAAGAGGTTCATCAAAGTGGGGTTTGACAATGCCCTATATGCCGGGCATAGATCTCCCCTCAAAAGCCTGTAGGAGACAGAATACAGGGATAGGGCCTTGAGGCGATCTGCATAAGACATATTACTTATGCCCTGTATTCTTTTAGTGAGGAACCTCTGTGGACGTTTCAGTTGTTAGATATGCCTGGTTAGGTACATACCAAAGGGGACAATGTACCCAATGATAGGTCTGATGAATCCCAAATACAGTGGAATAATGACTTCCTTGGACTTAGATGTCATAGCTTTGTTTATAAGTTGTGCAGCATCGAATGATTTCCTCACAACTATAGATACCTGATGATCAAAGGCTAGATTACTAGATATGTGTGTCCCTAAGTCCCTGACTACTGGGTCAACTCTAAGGGGTGTGTTGTCAATATGATAGTTATCAGGGATGGATGACTTCCCAAAAGATGCTATTATGCATTTCTTGGCATTTAGTTTTAGACCATGGCTCTGACACCAGTTGTTTGTCTCTGCATCAGCCCCTCCTGGACAACATTTGTGTCAGTATTCAATGATAGCTCCTAATTTGCAATCATCTGCAAATTTAGTCAGCCAGAGACCACTCACATTGGCCTTGACTTCTGAGAGGTAAATGCCAAAAAGGAGCAGTCCAAGGACTGATCCCTGAGGGACTCCACTTGTGACTGCCCTCTTTGTAGAGGTGGACTCCCCAATTCTAACTTCCTGGGTCCTGACTATGAGTCAGTTGGCTATCCACCAGGTGACATACAGGTTTTCAACTAACCTCTTGGGTTTGTCAACAATGCCCAAGTGGGGTATTGTATCAAATGCCTTGGCCAGGTCAAGGTTGGCAGTGTAAATGATTTTGCCCTCATCCATTGCTTTGGTGACCTTATCAAAGAGGTCTCCCAGGTTAATAGACATGATCTGCCCTTGACGTAACCAAACTGGGTTGGGTCCAGTGTCTGGAGGTTTACTATATCTCTATTGATCATCTCTATGATAATTCTTTCCATAGCTTTACATATAAGACTACCCTTCATACCCTTCAGACTGAAATTGTGGAATGAGATCCTTGATCTGAAGCTGGATGACTTTGGAGAAAGGCCTCACTGAAACAGTCTAAGACACATCAGCTTTACTTAAGTCAAGGAGGGAAAAGAAATAATTGTTTTCATTGTAAGGGAGCTAATTAAACAAATGAGCATGCCCAGACTGATCAGTACTGGAAGAACACAAACAATCAATACCATACTGAAAATCTCATTCCCTAGACACCTCATTATTAAATTTCTAAACTATACCGAAAGAAATAAATTGCTGAAGAAGTCAAGACATTTGGGGCAAAACTGCAAAATAGCAGGCTGTATTGTAGTTTTCTCCAAGGGTGCAGCACCGTTTAATAAACATAAGACATTTGACCAGAGTTACTGTGGTTTAATGACATTGGATACCAGGTACAGCTACAGTTTCTAGCTGCTGTATCAGTGAAAAACGGCTTCTCAGAGGTTTATTTATTTATTTCAGTTTGGTATCCAAGTGAAATCTCCCTTCAAACATGCATCAGAAGCTGAAGTCTTTCTGGATTCACTGTCATCTCAAAAAGTAGCGTCTGATAAAATGAGCCTAATTCACTGCCATCTGCATCATCACAGGACAGTCTTAATTCCAAAGGGAAAATAAGATTAGCCCATGGGGCACTAACATAAGACTTTAGAGTGTAAAAAGGTCTGACCTTTAAGGAAGATGATTGCTGAGCTGGAAGAGATGGGTTACACTAAAACAGTCAGACAGTGACTTTCCTTCTTTGCTGGCTCTTATATTCTATTACAGGCCATGACTCAACTTGACAAGATGCCTTAACAAGAAGAGGAATTGGAGTATTCTGCTATTCATCGCTTCCAATAGCATCTCAGTACTCACTTCTCTAATAATCTAATGTTCTTTCCCCTCCTTACCCAGCATCAAGTTACTACATTTTCAGCATGCCCCTTTGCAAATTTCATCATATCAGGACTGTACTCAGTATTTCAGTCTTTTTTTTTTTATACACTTTTTGTCTTTCTTCCTTAGTGGCTTCTTACCATTTCACCACAGACCACAGGATAGCATCAAATCTCCAGCCTGCTACAAAGGATAAGTAAAAACCCATTTAGTAATCCAAGACTATTCTAATTTACTCACAAGCCTCAGGAGAAAGCAATTTCTTATACAAACTATAATGCTACTGAAAGTACCAAACAATTTCCCCAGCCTCAGAGGTTTACTTTCAAAACTATCTTACATATTACACAAACGTTTTCTAACAGGAGTCATTCATGCAATCCAGGGCCCCCACATTCCTCTGCACATACTTACTCCAGTTATCACTAACAACATTAGGAGCAAATGTAATCAGGTAAAAGATATATATGATAGCAGGATAAAGGTTGGTAAGACAAAATAAGAATAAAATAAATAAAGAAATACCAAACCAACAGGCTATAATCCAGGGAATTTAATAGATGTATCCAAAAGAGTGGTAAGCGCTTTCATGGTGACCACACCGCTTCATCAGACAACATTAACTAAGAAATACAAGTCTTTTATACAAAGTGTGACCAATAAAAAGCCCTTAATTGTGACATCATCAAAAAGATACAAATTAAAAAAAAAAAACATACTGCAGAAAACACGTTCATATATCATGAATAAAAACAGCTATAAAATGTATGCAAACATATTGCACTTATAAAAATATATAATATTATTTAGGTGTTTTTTCTGAAATAACAATAAAATCCTCTTCTGTTCTATAGTTTCAGTGTGGTTTTTAAAATCACCTCATCTTAAATTAGTGTCTAAAACTTGCAATGCAAAGAACCTAAATGAGTGTGTAGTACCATGGCTCATAATATGTGCTGCTAATGTATTACTATCTTTTTTATTCTTTATGTCTCTCTGATGTTCAAGGACCCGATCCTTAAAGAGTCTATTTGTCTTGCCAACATAAAATGCATGACATAGTTGACAGAAAGAAAAATATACAACGTTACACGTTTTGCAGTCAGCATAAAAATCAACATTAATTGTGAATTTTAAAACTGTGTGTGTGTATGAGAAGTAAAAATAAATTTACAGGCTGAACAACATCTGCAAGGAAATGTACCAATCCTGTCAGATAATGGGTTCCCTTTCTCTAGCGTATTGGACTTATAATAAAGATGTTGCTTGAGGGATTTGTTGTTTCCGAAAATGTGGAGTACTTCCTATCTTGTCTTTTAACTCAGGTACACTGTTCAGTATCTTCCAGTTATTCTTTATAATGTCACAATATTGACATATCACCAGAATATTGTAGAGGCACTCTAAAAATATTACTGGTAGAGTCCTGTTGCCATCTTCCTGCATGTGTGCTTGTAGTTGATTTAAAATAAGGCCCGCATCTATCTAATCTCTGCTTCCAAGCTTCAGAGATGCAGATATCTATTTCTATTTCTCAACAGCCCCTTTCTAAAAAATAATTTTTCAAAGATTCAAGAGCTTTGCGTGCAACCGTATCATCATTATGAAGCCTAAGTATTCTATATACCTGTCATTTAAGCATATTTCTCATTATATGCCTTGGATGCATACTATTATTGTGTAAAAATGCATTCCTGCATGTAGGTTTTCTGTATAAGCTGGTATGAACAGAATCAAAGTCTGCTTTGTCTATTTTGACATCTAGAAATTCTAAATGTTCAAAAGAGTGTACACATGTAAATTTCAGAAAGGAAGTGGTACTATGCATGTACCTCATGAAATTGTTCAAATCATCAACTGTGCCACCCCATAACATAAAAATATCATCAACAAAATTGACATACCAAAGAAGATGCTCTGCAAATACATTACTGTTTGACAATAAATGATGTTGTTCCCATTGCACCAAAACTAGGTTAGCATAGCTATTGGCACATGGCCATGCCAACCTTTTGCAGAAAAAATTCCTGTTCAAATAGAACAATATTATTTTCTAACACAATCTCTAATAGGGAACATATAAGTTTTATGTAATCATCAGAAAAGTTTTCCTTGCCATGTAAGGAATGTGCCCACATCATCATAGGATGTGCCATGCTACATAATATGATTCTGCAGAAACAGCTGCAGTAGGGACATAATGGTGAAGGCCCTCAAACCCCACCACCATTGCCAAGGGCCCCACAGGCACAGAGGGACTCAGACCACAAGCCCCCTGTGCCGGCCCTTGTAGGCAGACGGAGGCGTACCCAGTATGCCCATGCCTTGGCAAAGAGGGAACGTATAGCACACACACTGATTGGATTGTGTAGGCACCTAGGAACTGACAACTTTCTCTACCTGCACACACAGTAAAAATGGATGGCACACACACAAGACTACCTGTAAATTGTCATGTATAGCCAGTCTACTGTGTGCATCCAATATAGGCAGCCCGTAACTATTGCACACACAACTGCTATTAGTGCAAGGTAAGTCAACACCTGAACAGTAAATTAAGCTATCAGCATATACTGATACTATATGTATAGGTTCATAGGTTCATAGGTAGGCACCAGGCTAACTGCCTGAGGGCATTCATACGCCTAGCCAGAATGTGTCAACTTTTGCCACCCCATTGATTAATCAACTGTCCCTCTGTTGAGCAGAGCCAATGGTGGGATCCCTGGGGTGTATCTACCATTCCCCAACCACTCTTCAAGGTGTCTCTGGAAGAATGTCAGTGAGGGGCTATGCCTAATGTAGTTAAGAATTTTACTTTATATTCTCCCCTTTCATTTCTCATGTTATTATTACAAGAGTATGTGAAGCTCAGTGGGTTTGCGTGCCATTTCCCTTTGCTTAGCCTAGCTTACACATAGAAATCATCTAAACAGAAAAAGAGGCAGAAGCACCAGTAATGTCAGTAGTGTAATGGTTTGAGCATTTGCATAGTATCTATGTATTTGCAGTTCAAATCCCAATAAAGTCAGAGATGTTTTTTATGTTAAAAAGTATACCTTAACCACAGTTTGCATATTTAGGTAGTAATCGTCAGTTTAATAAACATTTGAAGCACCCATATAAACCCATGTGTGCCCGAGAGTAAAGTCAGCAGAGATTGTAATGTTATGTAAGCACATAGTGAGATGTTATTGCACTTACATATATATCCTAAGTAGTTAGCGGATGTGACCGTGTTTGCGTGCACAGGATATATGCTTTTAAATTTCATGTAACCATGTTTAACTGCTGCCTTAATGTTGCACAATCTCTTTTAAACATGCTTACGACTGCTTACAAGAGCCATATTCTGGCCTAATAAAAGTTAAACCATTGCAGGTCTTGAACCCTGAAACATACACACCATAGTCACTGGACTTCCCACTAAGCCATCTGAGATGTATACATGTTTCATGGGTTTTAGAATGCACCTTTTACTGCAGGCATTCTACAGTACTGACAACAAATGGGACAGTCGCTTTGTGTACGTAATGAACTGTAGTTTGTGAATCAACATATACAAGTCTACATATGTATAACTGTTAAAGACTAATACTATGTATATATATATATATATATATATATATATATATATATATATATATATATATATATATATATATACATGTCAGTGATGTGTGCACATAGATATGAATATATATATATATATATATATATATATATAAATATATATACAGACACATCTATAGCCATATATATATATATAAACATCTATGAAGACACTTCGTGACACAGAAGCAATCCTAAGGAATTGAAGTGTACACAAAACACATGCAGCTCCGGTATTATAACAATTAATATTAACTTAATTCACCATAGAATGGACGGTTGTTGTGTATGTGGAGTTAGGGGTGGAGGAGGAATGTTGGGTAATGTGATCATGCATCAAGGAGATCCTGGGTTGGATGTTTAATAAGTGAACTGGAGGTGTATACATGGAGTATGGAGACAATAAAAATGGACACAAAACCAGAACCATGCGCATTCCTAATACACCCTGTCAGGTCACATTGCAACACCTAATTCCGCAAACATATGAACATTAACATGTATTATACATGTGTACACCAACTGACTGTCACTTTTGTTTTCAGTAGTGAGGAATGCTTGTAGTAAAAGGTATATTCTAAAACCCATGACACTTGAATATATTTCAGATGACTTAGTGGTAAAGCCAGTAACTGTGGTGTTCATGGGCCTGGGTTCAAGACCTGAAAGGGCTGCTTTTGTTTATGAGGACCAGAATAAGGGCCGTTGGATGCAGGTTGATTAAGGCAGTTTTAAGTGGGTTTGCGCAGTTTTGAGTGATGGTAAGCGGCGCTTAAACATGGTTAAATGGATAAGCACTGCACAGGTGTAACCTTTGCTTACTGTCACACAGAACACGGGCAAACTGGCTTACAACTGCTAAAATGTGCATTAATCACCCTTTCCCTAGCAGTGCCTGCTCTAAGACATAAAATAACAACCACTGCCAGGATTAGAACCCACAACCATGTACACCATCCTCAGAGTATCCTACCACTAAGCTACCCAAGACGTACCCATGTCAGTTGTGTTTTCAGACAGGTTAAAATACAAAAGGGAAGAGTGTGTGGAAATAGGACAAACTGCCATGTACCCAATGAAAGGTGTATGCTACACACACACACACACACACACATATATATATATATATATATATATATATATATGTATTATATACAGATGTACATACATATATATCTATATATATATATATATATATATATATATATATATATAGATATAGATATATATATATATATATATATATATATAGATAGATAGATAGATAGATACATTTCGATATATAGCGATATACATATATAGATATATAGATAGGTTAAAACCATCTACACATCTATGGAGGTACATATAAATGTATGCAATAGAATATATTAACAGTACATGAAGATGTATAGCGATATCAGCTACTATCAGCAGGCAAAACCACATTTCAAGTTGTAGCCGGTTATAGATCGCCCACCATATCCCAAGATGCTCACTCTGCATTCCTTGAGACATTGGAAAATATAAAGGTCCTACCCAACACCATAATCTTGGGTGATTTCAACTACCCTGGTATAGACTGGGCGAACTACCAATGTTCCAACTCCTATGCTCATCGATTCATAGAATTTATAAATTCAAATGCCCTTATACAACTAGTATGTTCCCCCACTAGAGGGGACAACATATTGGATTTAATCATCACAAATATGGGCGCCCACTGTACCACACCCATTATCACTCCCTCCTTGGTCAGATCCGACCACAAACTGATAACCCTGGACATCCTCACCCCTCCACCTCCCCCAGTCAAAAAAACATAGTCAAAAACCTTTCCAAAGCAAACTTCAAACTACTTGCATCCGAAGTGGAAAGCTTCACTATTCCCTTGCAGAAGGATAATGATATCCAGGATGCGGAATCCTACACCAAGGCACTCTATATGCATCTTCAGGGTTTCATGGGCCATGCTATCCCAAATAAAACCAAGACTCCTTCCTCAAGCAAGAAGAAACCAGTCTGGTGGACCCCAGCCATAAGCAAACTTTACAATAAAAGGAGGAGACTTATACAAAAAAAGGCCAAATCTCAAGTAGAAAAATCATCCCTGATCAGCAATAGTAAGAAAATGAGGGCCCTCATCAAGTCAACTAAAGCTAATTTTGAAAAGAAGGTTGCCAAGGATGCCAAGGATAACCATAAGGCCTTCTATGGCTACGTCAAAAACCTAAATGGCAACGCTCAGGTCTGTTCTGAGCTAGTACAAAATGGAACAAAATACACTGACCCTTCTGACATTGCCAACATCTTGGCTGACAGGTTCAGTGCAAATCCCCCCCCCCCCCTCACCACCTACAGGACTTATTACCATTCCAGGGGATTGTGTAAGTCCAATTATTACTGATACGTTGGTTAACAAGGCTCTATCTAAAGCTAAAAACACTGCCTCCATGGGACCAGATGGTGTCCCAGGCTGTGTCATACGCAAGCTCCAAATGGAATTAACCCCGCATCTTAATACCCTGTTCAGTCTCAGCCTCTTCACAGGATATGTGCCCAGAGAATGACGCACGGCAATGGTGGTCCCGATACACAAGGGTGGGGCCACAACTGACCCTGGGAACTACCGACCAATAAGCCTGACCAGTCTGATCTGTAAGGCTATGGAGCGAATCATTATGGAACTCATAAATGGAGAGATTGGGAACCTCCAGTTACTGGACCCGACACAGTTCGGCTTCGTCAAGGGCAGATCGTGCCTCCTGAACCTGGTGGATTTCTTTGAGACAGTTACTCAGGCTATAGATAAGGGAAAGGAGGTACACACGGCTTACCTTGACCTTGCTAAAGCATTTGACACCATTCCCCATTCGGGTATTATTGATAAGCTCACCAGCCTGGGCATAAACCCTTATGTCACAAGATGGATCGCAAACTGGCTCTCAGACAGATCCCATAAAGTAAGAGTAGCATGATCTATGTCCAAATCCAGACCAGTAATGAGTGGTGTGCCTCAGGGCTGTGTCCTGGGGCCCCTCCTGTTTGGCATATACTTCTCAGAAGTACAGGCAAGCACGGAAGGGCTGTGGCTGACTAAGTTTGTGGACGACTGCAAACTGGGTGCTATAATAGAGTCTCCGGCCGACATGGAGATCCTCCAGAAGGGCCTAAATGAGACTGATGCATGGTGTCAAAGCCATGGTCTCAAGCTAAATGCAAAAAAATGCGTAGTAATCCCCTTTGGAAAAAACAGAGTACCCACAAACTACAACATAGAAGGTAATCCCCTGAAATCTGAAGAAGAAATAAGGGATCTAGGGACCCACGTAGATAGCCAGCTTTCCTTTGATAACCATGTTGCCAAAGTGGTTAGAAAATCCTTCTATGTGACCCATCTGATCATGAAAGGGTTCACATCAAGATCTAAGGATATAATAGTGCCCCTCTACTCTTCCCTCATCAGACCCATTATTGAGTACAATGCACCAATTGGAATGTACCTGGCTAGACATATCCAGCAGCTGGAGAGACCACAGAGGTACCTAACCAAGAGAATTACTGGCCTCAAACAGTTGCCCTATGCAGCACGATTGAAAAAGCTAAGACTGTTCTCTGTTGCATACCGCTTTCTCAGAGGCGATCTCTGTCTAACGTACAGAGCCATGTCCAACCCAGAATTGTTGAACATGCTCCATCTTAGCAAAACCAAATCTACTCGAGCGTCACGATCTAGGGATATAAACCTCAACACAACAATGAATAGAACATGCTGGAGGGATAGATTCCCTTTGCAGAGACTTCCCTTACTATGGAACAGGGTCCCGATCTACATAAGACAGAGCCCCTCACTATCACTCTTCAAGAGGAACCTTGATGAGTGGATGGGTAACAGAAAGTTCACACCGGGGATCACACCAACAGCACTACTAGATAGGGGCCAAGGGTACTAGCTGCTAAAACAAGGGTCTAGGGAACTACTAAAGGGGTGGTGAATACCGCACAACGTGGCTGTGCTAATATATGCCTTCGGGCAGATAGCTCAGTACCAACCTATGAACCTATGAACCTATATATATATATATATATGTATATATATATATATATATGGTTCTACCTGACATAGTCGAAACCACACAACACCGACAACCACATCACCGACACCACATATTCGACAGTCCATAAACACGAAACCACACATAACCGACAACGAAATAACCGACGGTACACAAACACGAAACCCATACACTGCACACCACAATAACAATTAAAACAAAACACATCCCCATTCCACAAACCACACACACAACACAAGCACACCAAAATCCTTACAAGCCCACACTAAACCTTACCCTAACCCTAAGGTCCGTCACTATCGCACACTTACCTACCGGCTCCTAACCCTAACTCACTTAACCCGCCCTATCGCTCCTAACCTAACTCACTTAACCCACCCCTATATCCCTAACCTAACTCACTTAACCCACCCCTATCGGCTCCCTAACCCTAACTCACTTAACCCACCCCTATCGGCTCCCTAACCTAACTCACTTAACCCACCCCTATCCCCACAGACCGTCAATCTCCACACTTACCTGCCTCGCACCCCTAACGTCCGTCACTACCGCATACTCACACAGCCTTTCCCCATGTCGGCATCCTCGGCGTTGGTGTTGTCATCCGTCGTGTCGGTCTTCTGCATTGTCGATGTTCTGCCACTCGCGATTCGCGTCGGTCTTCTTCGATTTCGATCTTCTGGAGCTCAGTTCGATGTCGGTCTTCTGCGCTGTCGACGAAGTCAGGTAGAACCATATATATATATATATATATATATATATATAGATAGATAGATATATATATATATATATACACACACACACACACACACACACACACACACACACACACAAACATACATGTGTGTATACAGCATGTGAAGTGTTCAAATCTGAGTATAACAGGGACCATAGCAATCACACATCCTGCCCCCCCCAAACAATATGAACATAACATATGAAGAGTACATGCCAATACACTATTACAAATATGTCATACTGACATGAGCCAGATAGGGTTAGTCACCAACACAACTACAATGACTGCAAATATCCATGACAGAAATACACAGACATCCTCCATTTAGCAAACCTTTATTGCATTCTGATGTACGGCCAGAAGGGTTCAAGGACTAATATTACCTGCATGCAATACAGGAAGCATTTAACAGTGCCTTAATGAATCAGCCTGCAATTACCATAGTATTTGTCCATTAAGGGATAGGTGTTCACATAGGGAAAGAACCCCCACACACATATAGTATATGTGTAAAAGCAGTGTCTACACACCTGCATCTGCTATGTACACCCACCAGCATCTCCTCCACACATTAACTAATTACACCAATACATACTGTCATACCATTACCAATTATTTACCCACTGTACGACATCTGCTGAAACCTTGACATACCTGGACAGAGTCACACTAACATGGCCCTATGTGAAATAGTTGCTGTTATACAATGGAACGGCTGCTGATGTGACAGGGTTTGTTTGAACGAATCATGTTTCAGAGGGTTGAACAGTAATTACACCAGGACGTGTTACCAATTACTGATTATCAGCACAGTATGATACACATGAACACCAAACTAAAGATTTCTGGTGAGCACACTGTAAACCCCCTAACATGCTATGCATAGCCATACAGTCTTGAGCTGGTCAAATAACCTGGCCAGACTGAAACAGATGCAGATGTATTAGGTACAGACAAACCCTACACAAGTAGCAATGTTCAGAAATATAACAGCAGTACTCACATGTAGGCCAAAACTTCTAGACATTACACACAATATAGTTGAGTTTGTCTACATACAGCTGCTGCAATAGATTTCAGCCCACTCTTCCAGGCTGTCTTCCTCACAAGTAAGGCAAAGGGACAACACCCAATCGTAGTACTCAGTTATACTCCACTGTTGCCATGGTATTGGCTAATGGAGTAGCTACACAGCTGATGTGCATGTAATTAACTACTTTGGAACACCAAATGGTGATCAGGATAGCACATGGTACTGATCTCTAACTATAAAAGGATGGCATGTCACACATTCAAACCATTTGTATATACCTGCAGAACATTACAAAATACCCCAAAAAGAAATACAACAAAGACCGAAATAAACAAAATACCACTCAATAACACCTCCAATTACCAATAAGGTATGTATACATTGTAGTATATCTGTGTATGTAGTACCTGTTCTGTAATAATTACAGTGTAATCAATGCATATAGTGGAAATAGCTATCTTGTAGTAATGTATTTTTGAGCAGTAGTTATGCCTGTAGTATTTAATGTGTGTATTGCTGTAGGTCACAAGGTAAAGTCCTCATACACCACAAGGGATGATATATTTGGCCTTGGAATTCATTAATCCTTTTCCAGCCACTGTCTGTGTCAGGGTTGGTCCAACAAGTATGTGCTATAACAGGGGATGGTATATGTTGATATATTGTAACAGTAGACATATGTATGGGTGTATTAGTGAGATGAACATGTCAAAGGTGGGCTTACTTTGCAAATATGATTTGCATTGCGGGATAATGTGTCAATAACATTACAGTATACTAGGCAGATTTGTCCCATCTGTATTCCATCTTACATAGCATTTGTGTTATGTTATGCAAACATTAGTTATGTCTGTTGGCAATTACAATACTCAATAACAGGATACATATGAATTGTATTCATCTGACGGTTTAGCAGTATGATAGCAAAGACAATTGGAAGAGCTAGGTAACTATCCATGCACATGACATGTACTATCCACCTCTCTAGTATCGTTTGCAAGCAATAACAGCTGTGCATGTGTACATGTTATGCAAATGTGTTGTGACCCTTGTTACAGTGCTGGGACAAATGGCTATGTGCACACCTACATAGAGTGGATATTAAGAGTAGGGACCCACTGGTTGAACATTAATGTTTGTATAGCCTAACCTCTCATTGACAACCTAACAGCTGCTTCCAAATACTGTATATAAGGTTGTGCACAGTACTGCTAATGAAACAAGTTGCATATCATCTTTAACTCCAGTGTAACATCTGCAGTAGGAGTGTAGGATGTAGGAGACTGATGCTCATGTGTAATAGCTGCTTCATAGGTGATGGCTTACACTATCTGATTATATCCTGCTCATGTTGATAGCGGCAGCAGAGTCTATTGATACTTGACTCTGTTTGGGGAGTGGCTGTCCGTGCCCATTAGACCTCATGGTTCTGGTGGATATGTGTGTACATACTCAGAAAAGGATACAGACCTGTTGACACTTGCATCATCTGTAATCAACTATCAGGATGTGATGTGCTCCTCAGATGAGGATTGCTGCTAAAGTTAGCTACTATGTCTCTGTAATATCCAATGTTTACATGTCCATAACTCAAAATGTACTTGTGAGCATCACTGTCTAAAACATCTTCATAAGTAATAAGTAAACTAAATACAGTACTTGGTACTTATAGTACTGAATGCTTATACAGGCATGTCCACTAGTCAGCCACTGGTGTTTAGTAATGTCAGCTTTGTAAATGTGGCCATCCTGGGAGACTGTAATCTCTATGCCATGTATACTGCCAAACCCACCTAACACCACACCCCACACATTGTCTGGGATGCAGCTACAGAGGCAAGGTGGAAGGCAGTCCAGTCTACAGCCATGATTGGACTGGACAGTCATGCGGTGTAGGTTAACACATGCATCTCATCACCACACTCAACACATACCCTTACCAGAACAGAGTAAGGACACCCACACATACCACCAGAAAGCACGCACATTCACAGAGGCTTCCAAGTATCTGGCCAAGCAAGGGACCTCCCAAGCTGGAATAGTCAGACAACAAAGTACGCAAACTGTATGACATAGGTTGCAAAACTGTGCCACTCCACAGAACACGTGGCCAGAAACATGCCCAATGGTACTCATATGTGAATGCAAAGTCCAGCACTATGTCACACACCAAGCTATATGAGGGAAAACATACTGTCAGCTGCTTGTCTGCCATAATTAGCCACATACCCATACACTCAGACCACCTGTCAAACTGTACACATGGCTCTGGCATATTCCATGTTGTTGTGCAGGAACTGGGATGCCGTAAACTGGACTGCGTGGAAACACACATGTAGGAACTGTCAGGTCTCATAGCCCATGCAGGCATGTCCCAATACCTGGGTAGCAGTCTGCCATTGCCCAGAATTATACTGTAGTACAGGGACAAAAGGATTGCATTCCCCAATTGTCTAATGTACTGGTGTAATCCAAAGGGTATCCAGTATCTCTCTGCCTGGGATAACATGGTTGACAGACCATGATGCTTTGCCAGACAGAGCCTGCACCTGTCACCCCTGGGAATCTGGATACTGGCTAGGGCTCATGCTTTCCCTATAGTGCCTTCATCATGCAAAGTTCAAGTGACAATTCCACTGCTGTAACAGGGACAGCCAAGCAATAAACTGCATGTCTAGCTACTCAATGATACATTTTGGAAAGACAATATGGACTCACGTACGTCAATCCTTAACATGGATAACATATCTGTGCAGTGACTAAGATATGGTTCAAGAGTCCAGAGAGCACCCACGCATGACCATGTTATAACACATACCTCACCTCTTGGCCATTATCCTTTAGTGGAACACACAGGCCACAGGTGTGTCCATATTCCTGAAGGATATGTACACCCCCAGGCTAGTTTCACTTGCATAACCTCAGATGCATTATGCTGAGCAACTACCTCTGTGCCAAAGTAGAAGCCAAATTGCACCTTGCTACAGATCACCCACCATGCCTCTGAATTACCAACCATCATATTGTGCTATAATGGGGAATAATAGGTTTGAGACAGAAAACCATAATAATGGCTACTCTCAACTATCCAACTATTAACTGGGAAGACTCCTCATGTACCAACGCCTGTGCTCAATGCATGTTTAATTTCATCACCACAATGACCTGGATCACCATAGTCAGACAAACAGGGCTAACAGTAAGCTACACATAGTCAGTCTCCAAAGCCAATGTTATGCTTCTTAAGACAGAAGTGGTGAATGTCATGGCACCCCATGCAGATGGAAAATGCATGTACAAATGCTGTATCCTACATAAATGCACTTTAAGCACTCATATTAGTGCAGTTTTTGTGCTATTGAAACAGAACCAAGATTCAACCAAACACAAACAGGCCATAAACTGTACCACAGAAGGTTGAAATTGTTGCAAGACCGAACACACATGTGTGGAGGTGGTCTCTGGTCAGTCTCAGTAAGATTTAGATACACCATATAAGACCACACAAAGCCACTGTGAAACTAATTGGCCACATATTATGAAGCCAACCACAGAGCATTCTATAGCTGTGTCATGAATTGTAATGGCAACAATAACACATGCCTTGCTTCACAGCACTATGGCATGAGAAGTACTGCACCTACAGGAATAGCACTTGTTCATCCAGATAGGGTCTGTGATAACTTAAACCCACTCTCACCTCCCACCCAACAGGTACATATATATATATATATATATATATATATATATATATATATATATATATATATATATTTATGGACACTACAGAGTCCCTGTAATAACAACTATGCAGGTACAAGCTGCACTCTCTAAAGCCATACATACAGCTTGCATGGGACCTGTCAATATCACAGGGTGTGTTTTACACAAACGTCAGAACAATTAGCTCTCCACCTACACATCATGTTCAATCATAGCTGCATGTCAGGCTGTGTACACACTGAATGGTGCACAGTAACAGTTATCACACCCCACAAAGGTGGAGACACCACTGATAATGGGAAATAGTGCACTACTACCCTGCTGAGTCTGGTCTGTAAGGCCATGAACCTTGAACAACATATTTGGTGTGGTCAGTACAGATATAGATGACAGTAAGGTTTATTCACACAGCATATCTTGACCTTGCCAGGTCTTAGGACACTATCACCCATACTGGGTTTCAGCTACACTCAGTAAACTAGGTGTATATACCTATGTCACCTGATTGTTTGGCAACTGGACCGCTGGCAGAACCAACACTACAGAAGGTGTCTGACTAATACATGCACAGAAAACCAGTGCCAACTACAGTAATACATGGTTCAGTCCTGGTACTCCCCCTCTTTGTTATCTAAATCTATACCACACAGACTAACACAGAAGGCATCTGCCTATTGAAGTTTACAAATGACTATGAACTAGGACCTATAGTTGACTCAATAAGTGCTGTGGGCTACATATAGAATGGCCATTGTGGGTCAGATGTGTGGTGTCTGTTGTATGGCCACAATCTCACTGCAAAGTATTGCATTGTCATCCCCTATGGTAAAAACCCTGTACCCATGAACCACCACCTAGGCAGCGGCCAACATAATGGAAACTGTGTGTGTATGGGATCCAGCTGGACAGTAGTCTTTCATTTGATAGTCACTTCACCACACCAGTCAGGTAGTAGTAAGTGGCACCCCTAATCATGACAGGGTGCCATCCATGAATATATAGATCATTGCTCACCCATACTCAACATTCAATTGACCCATAATAGTTAACATATTTCCTTTAAGTGTTATTGGCCATGTTCAGATGGCCTACACTGGCCTTCCCAAACCCTAGCTTCACTATGTAGCATGATGCCTACCCTGAATAAAGCCATGTCCAACCCAGAGATGTTGGACATGCTACACTTACACATCCTGATTTCAAATAAACACATATGTCATGGACATCCACCTGTCTAGTACAAGGATCATAACATGCCTGACAGTTCCCTGTCCCATACACTTTACATACTTCTGCCATACTATGCATCCCTGTCCAGCATAGCTGCACATGACCCTCTTTGAGACATGGTGTGATGACCACATGGCAAATATATCAGTAAACCTATGGATCGATTCTGTGGCACTGCTCAAACTGGCCACTGAAAGTTACCTGTTTGTTGGCTACAGCTAGGTAACCTTTCAGCCTATGCTCATACATGGCATATAGCCTACTAGTTCACTGTGACCATACATGCTATAGTTGATATCAAACCCTGCAAATACCATCAAGCTAGCCATTGTCCCATGTTTTTCACATGTGCAACACGGGTAATACATGGCAGGATGCTATACTGCTGTACAGTGCCATGTAGATGTATATGGCAAAACAAATACATGTACAACTTGCTGTGCGCAAGTCTGCAGGGTCACAGGTCATGTCCCTTAAGGCTGTGTATGACTATATATGTGACATATACACAGCATTAAGGTCTCTTGCATTAATGTCAACACATCCAGGCATGTGTTAATAGGTAAAGACACCAGTACAGGCAAACAGACATGCCCACATCAAGACAACATCCACACGGAATATGAGCGATGTCATCACTTGACACACACATATATGGTGATAACATGAAATCACCAGTAAGTGTCAAATGTGTGTGAGTTAAACATGTCAGTGATGTTAGTGTCATGCAGATTTGCAAAGTCATATTTGTAATTATGATAAATGTGATACACGTGTATGTGCAGCTGTACATCTGTACCTCTCTGTGAGTTACTGTGACTTGTCACCATCATAATGTCTGCCAGGCATGCTGAGTGCCAGGCTGCCAATGTACAGCCGCATGGAGGATGAGGTCCTCATTCCATACTTCCTTGACAACCATGAGACACTTTTCAGACATGTGCCACAGGATGCACAGCACCGCAATGCCCAGTGGGAGGAACTTCGCAGAAGGGTAAATGATGTTGGCAGCCACATTCACACCTATCAGCAAGTGCGCCGAAACTGCACCAACTCAATTAGATGGGTGAAACAGCATGCAAACGCAATTGCCAGGAACAAGTTGCAACAGGTGGGGGCCCACTCACCCAGCCCCCACTCACATGTACTGAGGAGCACTTGGCCAACCTGGGGACACCTGTAGAACTCCATCCACAAGCTTCAGCTGGTATTGTGAAGGTGGGTGTCTCACAACCACTGAGGCAGGAGTTGGCCGATAGGACACTACTGCACATATAACGCAGGTATATTTAATATAGATACATGTGTTAGTGTACAATATTTAACCTAACATCATATACAAGGCATGCATGTACACAAGCCACATACTATAGTTGGTACTGTATGTATGCACAGATGTGCATACTGCATAGTATAATCTATTGTACTGGCTTATGTACATTGCACCCTGTAGCTATCACACAGGTGTGGGTGATGATCATACTGCTCTGACACTCCTATTTCAGTACCTCTGGCATTTCGCAGTGGCAGCAGTCTGTTGCTGGTGAGTTTGTTTTACCTATCAGGCTTGATAATGCACAGAGCATATTAGATGCATGCTATCTGCCATGTGGCCATTTAACAAATGCACACATAATGTATGGTGATCCTGTTAATATATACAGGTCAGACCTGCAATGCATCACAGTGGTTACCCATGTGGAATATTTAAAGACCTTATGAAACACCTACACTAAACTTTACCAACTGTCATTGCCAGATGTGTGGACAGCTGTAAATACAATGGTGGAGGTGTGGTTCACTGTAGGGACATGTACTACAGATCAGCATCACACATGTGGGGAATACAAACAGTACTACACAGAAAGCATATGTGTGCACACACTCTATATGTTTTGGAGTTGGATTATGAAAAACTGACTGGAGTCACCCTTGTGGAGTATACCCTTGCTATGAATGTCACACAATGTATTCTGCTATCTGACATGTCCATGACATTTTGTGGGCTGACTGCAACACTGGTTAACAATCCTGCAAACCATGATATCCCACATCCCAAACAGACCACCCTTTGTCTGCATAAACCTGTCCTCAGTGGAGCATATGACATCTACGGGTGTATGTCATATGGGACAACAATGACATGTGAAATAGATGACCACCACAACCAATGGACAAAACATGTTTACACATGGCCATGGAGGATGGCCAGAGACATGAAGCAGCACACACAGTAGAAGGGATGTACATGTGTGTACACCCTGGTGTACATTGGCTTGACACAATACAACTATGGCCTTTGTGTAATGATTATTTTGCAGATGTGACACACTAAATGTCATACAGGGCTGTGCACACCTTGTGAAGGCATGACATCAAAGCACCACAAAACATGTCTTGAACATTTTGAGTGTGTCATGACATGAAAGCTTTAACCTATACAGTATCCAAATACATACATGTGTTGCACAACATACACATGCAACCACAGCAGGCCACAGTTACAGTACATTCACCTTGCTGGTGTCAGATATCACTGTCATGTTTTCCCCCATGGTTTGGGTGTTGGGGAAAGGTACAAAAAAGGGAATTGGGCCCCAAAGTTTGGGGGCATGGCCCCCTACCTGGCCCTTAAAAGGGGGTTTTAAGGGCCCCCAAAAAGTTTGGGGCATAAGGGTTTTTCCCACTGTAATAGCAATGTGAAAGGGGGCCACAATTTTT